>NC_056744.1:84712735-84792735 GCF_019279795.1 Protopterus annectens | reverse complement strand
CAATGGGCAAGCATACAGTCGGATTGTCCCGGTTGACAAATGTGAACAAAATACATGAAGTTGCGAGTGTGTATGCCGGAGCAAGCGGGTGTAAGCCTGTTTGGCCGATGGTATGCGATTACTACACTGGTGAAGCAATGTAAAGGCTAACTCAATGCAAGACGCCGCAACCAGAGGTCAGTAATGCTGTGCTTCATGCAAACCAGCACATACCCACCTACAAACGTTCTGCAGTGCCTTAGTCACTCTGTAGCAAACAGCTGTTGTCATGGCCATTAACAAAATAATCTGCACTGCCAGGTTGCAAACCCCCGACCCTGCACACTATAGTCGACGTGAGTTTCACTAAGCCATGGTGGATACATATTCAGCTGCTGTGATCACAAATACATTATCCAGCACAGTTATCCCACAGTATAGGAAATGTTTATAAGTGTGTAGATTAATACCAGCACACGTGTCCATTGCTCAACCACAGTATTATGAGCAGTCTATGTGCATCACAGAACAGTGCCTGTCCAATCAAACTGTGAGAACAGTAGCCCTGCATAATACCGAAGGGAATAATGATATATGGTGCACACTGTGGGGGGGTGTGAGCATGCTTCATGCACGGTATGTCACACCTGGGGCGTTGGTTCTGTGGTACCAGGAGATGAGTCTGGCCAGGTGTGTGAGCAAACTGCTGCTACACAAAACCCTGGCAGGATTCTACCAGTGGGAGAAACATTAGACCAGCTAGATCTACTCTTGACACAACAACAGGTCTGTCCCTGGTGGGATGAAACAACAGTTGTGGGTCACATCGATGTCTCCAGCAGCATCGAAGGAGGATCAAGGGAAGGCTGGTATGTATGTGGACTAAATGGATGAAGAGCCTGCAGATGCTTGGGTCAGGACAGTATACTGGAGGAGTACCGAGACGTGCAGAGAGGGAAATGTGTGGAGGTGTGGTATGGCAGGGCTAGCAACTGAGGAATGGATGGATGCTGTGTACGTGGAGCTCGGGGGCCGGGGGAAGGGAACATGGGTATGTCATTATGGTAGATATATGCAAATGAAGCAGAACAGCAATAGTGTAGTGGCCAGAGCATCCACCTATCGCGCACACATTCCCATGTTGAGTCCCACTGCAGCACATCCTATTTTCCATGTGAAATCCATATGTTAACATCATTGCGCTGTATAACCTACTAAATAACATTTATATTTGCACAGAAGTACTGCCTTAAATGCACATGTGAAATGTCATAATGACTAAGGCACTAGTAAGCATGTGTAAGCGCATAACAGCAGTAGTATGCATGGATAAGCAGTTGTAAGCATGTGTACGTGTATTTGCACAAGGGTAAGCATTGCCTATGTAGATTGAGCTAAGTAGATGCTAGCTGAGTCTAAGGAAATGCAACCAGAGGTTAGCATTGCTTAGCTCTGCACAAACCCGTTCACACCTGCATAAAACTGCACAAATGTCCCTAACTCACTCTGTATCCAACAGCCGGTATTCTGCCTTGAAACAAAATATGCAGCCTCTGCCAGGCAGGGCCCTTCACATCATACACTATATGATTTACCAGTAAACCATGGCAGATGTACATACCTACTTATTTCACATACATATCATCCAGCACAATCAGTCAACAGCACAGGAACTGTAGTAATAACACACCACATAACCTCTTAATGCATGAATCCCGGACATAGTACGCCATAATGTGGGTACATATATGGCTATCTGTCATATTTTGCTGTAATACACTTAAAACATTGCAAGTTACACAGTTATGTGTAGTAGAACGCATATATTGAAGGAGATGATAAGTCTGAAACACGTACGTGTCAGCACGAATGACTGACCTCAGTCCTAAGGTCATCCATGTCAATTGCCAAAAGAATGAGGTACATGCCACACATATAGACTGAACATGCATGGACATATGGACAGATATACATCTGTAAATGTAGACAG
Source organism: Protopterus annectens (assembly GCF_019279795.1). Lineage (NCBI taxonomy): Eukaryota > Metazoa > Chordata > Ceratodontiformes > Protopteridae > Protopterus > Protopterus annectens. The sequence continues at coordinate 84,790,766 of NC_056744.1, read as the reverse complement.
ATAGACAGCTATAGGTATATATATGTGTATGTATGACTCACAAATAACCATATAACAGCAATTGTACATAGATTAATATGTTCAGTGTGTATAGATATATATATATATATATATATATATCTACATACATACAGGTATATATATATATATATATATATATATATATATATATATATATATATATATGAATATATATACATAACTAGAGCTATATCAATGTCCAGTTCTATCCCTCTATATATGGGGGTTTCACATATATAATTATGCAGATATACATATATGTATGTATATATATATATATATATATATATATATATATATATATATACATACATATATATATATATACAGATAGACATGTGTATATGATTTCCACATGGGAACAGACTCCTGGCCCACTCCGTACTACATAACAGACCATGAGCACAGTTAATGGGGGTGGGGGCACAAATGAGGGATATCTGGTAATTACTGCCATGTAACCCCCCCCCAGCCCTAATGGATATGCTGTGCAATCCATTATCCAGCACATGTAGTACTTGATGGCAGGACCCACCACAACACAGCTACAATGCTCCAACAGTAATCCAAGTCACCTGTACATGTCAGGGTAATATCTGCAACATATCATGTAGATAGGCCATTGTACAGCAGGGAATGTATAATGTTAAAGGGGTACACATTACAACGGTACAGATATGCACACACATCTATACATTGACAATCATGTGCAGGTATATATATATATATATATATATATATATATATATATATATATATATATATATACATATATAGATACAGAGAGAGAGAGAAGATATATGGGATATATGGGTACATACACATATACACAGACAAAGGGTTTTAGTAGCCATACATATATAGACGTAGTGTGGACGTACTGGATGTAATGTATATCCCCAGCTACATGCCGTGAAACTGGTGTGTGTGACATGTGTAGTGTGATAACCAGCCCTACAAAGGGGATACTTACAATAAAACATATACCCACTCACAATTTAAAGGACATGACATGACACACAGTTATGTATACACAGACAACCTTTATTTGTGTACCATACAATAACGTATGCCATTACTGACAGCACATAGATGTTGATGTATATAACCAGTGATGGATTCAAGGCCCACACAAAACAGTAGATGCAGACAGTGCGGATATATAACAGACTATGGTGTCCAGGCCAAGTCCTTCAATTCATGCAACAGTAGACAAAGGATTTGCCTGCACAATACACAACAATCAACAATATCAGATGCAGTTCAGCAGCCTCCAATTACTCCCTGTAGTCAAGCCCAAGGGGGACATTCATTACTTGTGATAATGTCAATGTATTTGTCACATGTATGGACCCTGACCAACAAATGTTGTGGGAGTCCACGTTATAACTGGAATGATAGTAGGAACGCTAGCAGTAATTAATGATAGGCCATTACCTAACAACCCCTAATTGTATCACAGCAGGACAAAGCCTGCCATATATGTGGAGGACAAAGGCAGGAACATAGGGCCATACTTGCAATATTGCAGTTACACACCCTGGAACATGCTGGCATTACAGGATGTATTGCAACATACCCTTATGCAGAAATAAGACATCAGGGACACAGATGGATATAGCCATGTACTGCTAGCATGCAACACACACACTGCCAGTGTAATATCTGACACAGGACCTGTGTGGTGGACAGACAACACATGATAGGCACACCTCTGTCCAGCTAGAGGATAGGCCCACAGTAGTGAGCTATGCAGGCACACTGCAGTCCAAGGTAAACAAGTATGTACACACACACACACACACACACACACACACACCCTGTAACACCAGTACTATGCAAAGCATTACACCACTCTACTCACAGTCTGTCTGTATGTCCTGATCCTCCTACATATTTGTGGCTGCCCTGAGTGTGCAGGTTCTCCTGTAAGAGGTATTGCTACCTGCTGTCTGTAATATTGATGCCCACACACAGGAAGGATGTCCATCACACAGGGAATGTACAGGGAATATGCCCACATGATGTAGGGATTCATAGTGGGTGGTTGTCATGGCAGTGGTAATTGGAAGTACTACACATGTGTACTCAGATATATATATATATGGCTATCTGGATAAGTACATGTCCATATATTTCCACCATATGTCCTGGACATGTAGCCCTACCCCAGCCCCTATCGTCCCAATGACATTGTGCAAGGGGATGTCAGGTATGTATAGCAGGTATATTAACAGACATTTGCTACTGTCATTGGGATTGTCTTCACAGACATGGTGTGTGTGGCAGGTGACATCTGCTCATAACATGTGTGTCATTGGCTACTGACAGACATCCTAAGGTTATCATTGTACAGTACCTTCATATATAGCAGGCTCGACAGCCATGTCACAGCACAGGGCAGGATACACATGTGTGACAGTGTGTAACCACAACCAATGTGAACACAGCCACAGCCACATATGGTATGCTAGTATAATAGTACTGTATATGGACTAACTGTGATGATGATGATAACAACCAGGTACTCCCACCACGGAAAAATGAAAATCAATGAACAACTCAGAGTTCCTGAATAATCAGTATAACACAGTCAATGAGATGACAACAGTTCCCTTCTGTTATAATCACGAATCCAAAGTGTAGACACAAAACAATTTTAATGAGTAAGCGCTTTCGCGTGGTCACCACCACGCTTCATCAGACAGTACAAATAACATCTCTAGTACATCTATTTATACAAATAGGTAAAAAAAGGCGCCAAATTAAAACCAATATATTAGGCACTTTACCAATTAATTAAATAATTAGTCAATTAAAAACTTTACGTGAATGCACAAGCTTGAAAAAAACACTAAACTCTATATTAAGCAATAGTATTTGTAAGCAGTTTCTCCAGCTAGTATTCAGATCTGCAGCCGAGTGCTTACGGCGAATGGATGAATAAATGTATTTAGACAAGCCAACAATTGCGAAAGTATCTCATCATATTCATATACAGAACAAAAAAGCACAAATATTCATAATGAATGTTCATAATAAAAACTCCTATTTAAATGATAATTATAAATATAAATATAAATATATATCATAATAACGCTTATATGTAGGAGTCTGAAAAAATATATGTAATATCAAAAACCATCATCAAAAAACCTTCAAAAAAATATATATATATATAAATTCATCAAATAAATAAATAAATAAATAAATAAATAGATAAATATATGTTGAAGCTCAATATTTTTTGTACAAAGAAGAAGAAAAATGAAATACTTATATGTATATGAGATGAATTAGTTTGATAAATTGATTTAATAAATTGATGCATGTTACATATAAATTATTATTAGAATATATAAAAACTAGCCATTATGAATATTCAGTCAAATACATATGAATATAGATACAAATAGAAGATGTATTTAATAAATAAATAAATGTATATATGAATAAAAAGATGAATGAACAGGATGAGGTATATAAGTATATATAAATATAAATATATATGAATAAATATATATGAATAAATGTTGTTTATATGGACTAACTGTCCTACACCATCCTCATATGTGCCACTCACAGAATGACCCTACATATACTGGGCTGCTACACAGTCTGGTCTAATGGCTGTCTGTGGTATGGGACATGTGTGTGTGTGTGTGTGTGTGGCCCTACAAACATGTAAGGTAAAATGGTACCATACAGTGGGGCAGCATCTAACATCAGATAGAAGGGGAGCTAGAACAATGACATCTACCGCAGTCTGTACACAAGCCATAGTACATATTAACAATACACACACTGCCGACATTCACCATCACTACATAGACCTCAGTATTGTATAATCATCCACAGAATGTCCAGGTTATGGCATGAAATGTAAGCCCTACTGTACATGATGTGTAGCAATCTGATATATCACTGGCTTGTTATCAGATATGACCACTTCATGCATGACATATGTACAAAGGTTGACCGAGGTGTGGCTGACAGCACATACACTGGGCCAGTATAGACATGCTGCTGTGATACCCTCATAAATCTACCATTATAATGGGGTTTGTTGCAACATATGTCCAATGAGGGATATGTAGTCAGTAACTGTCACGGCTTTCACCATCAACAGACTGTTGATGTGTATTGTTAATCCTCACACTACCTTCTGCATTCCACAGATAGATGCATTGTGGCTAACACATGAAACCAAAGGCACAACACTGCCCAGTCTGCAGATGACCCTCCAGATGGGGATTCCTCATATACATGGAACTGACATGGCAGGTATTGCGACATGTACTACAGGCATATCCAGACAAACACTGTTAAACCAACATTACTCCATATACAGTATAGCAGCACTTACAGTCTGTAGTCAGGTCAGGCACACCCCCTCCTGTTTGTTGCCCTGTTTCCACAGTGTATGTTGTTAGAAGTAAATCCCCAACCCATTTGACATGCTGTTTGGCAAACGACAGTTCTAGCACCTGCTCACAGTGACAGACAAGGGCCAACACCACCAGGATGTTCCCAGGTACTGGAGTGCATTTCCATGCAATTGGCTATGGGAATGTTACCACAGCTTTTCCACATGCAATCAGCTAAAGGAGGGCTGCAATTCATGCAGAGGCCATCAGATGATCATGAGCATCACTTAAACTACACATGCTGCTGCTGAAGCAAAGCAGGTGTGGGCCTCCACATCTGCCAGAGAGGGAGTGGGGGAGGCAGACAGAGGTGAATACATGTCAGGGAGGAGTGGGAGGGTAAAACTGACACATGTGTGTCACACACCTACCAGCACAGGGTATCAAACCCCCGACAGCTATGTAGTGCTATCACAGTTTGATGCTGTTATTGGATGTGCCACATGGGTTATCTGGTAGGGAGCACTCAGAACATATATGTGATGGTGAGTGACATCTGCAACAGGGATACGGTAGATATACAGTAGGTGACGTACATGTGCCTGTCTGCATGAACAGGTGCCAGCGTCAACACAAGCACACTCACACAGGGACACACACACATTAACACACTTGTCAGGGCCAGGAGTGCAACCCACCACTAGTGGGATTGCCACAACACATCAATGTGCAGGGAACACATGCACCACATGGGTCATACGGAGGTCATATGGGCAGTGAGTATGAGGGGGTGTCAGATATCAGGCAGCATGCTTCACTGTGCCCTGGGGAGAGTAGTGCATGTGGATGTGGACATACACACCATACAACACACACACGAACACACAGGGTGCCAATTCGGACATGCATGGGTGCATGTCTGCACGGCTGTGTGGTGGCCAACAGTGCCAGCAGGCTATACAAGGGTAGGTGATGGGTATACCTTGGCATCAGGCCATGTGACAATGGTCTGCATTGTGGCACAGGCCTGTAGCTTCTGCATTGGCTCACACAGGTGGGTATTGCATCCCTCATCCAGTCACCTGGGTGACTATTGTGTGTGGCTAATGCTGTGCATCACTTGCCATGTATGTGTTCCCTATTCCATGACTTGGATGGTGTCTAGGATGTGCACACCTCCCACATGCATGTACAGTGACATGTGGAACTGTACCTGGGGTGTCTGGCTCATGCTGTGTACACAGATTATCATCAGATGTGACAGTCTTGCCCACCTGTGGCAGGGACTGGTAATGGTCAGCAGGTTTACCCTGCAGCTACATTGATAGCATGCTAACAGCATTCCCTGATGTCAGTGTCATTTGTCCATACAGGGAATGTTGTCACGCATGGTGTGTCCGTTGTGAGTCACATGTGAAGGCACAGTGGGGTTGCTAACTGTGATTGGCTGGCCGTGATGTCACATGTACGGGTATGACTTTGCACCCCAGCCTTTCAGCTATTTACATCTGTTATCCCTGTATTGGTGGGATTGTGATATATAGTAGGGCCACCATAAATGAAATTAGCAAAACCCCTCCACATTGCCCACAGGTGTCACACACTCACAACCAACTCTACACAGGATAAGAGTTACACACACACACACACACACACACACACACACACACACACACACACACACACACACACACACACACACACACACACGCACACACACACACACACACGCACACACACCTGTCATGTCTGGGAGTAGAACCCCTACCTAACTAGTTTACTACACTACAGCACTACGCAGTTACAGTACGCGCCACAGACATTACTGAAGTACATCTTCACTAAAGGTGTATTTCACAATTAATGACATCAGCAGGATTACTAATGTAGGGCATTTGTAATGTACTGCGACTGGGTAGCCTATAATGCATTGCTCAATACACAGACACTGAAACGCACACAAAACAACTGGAACTGCCATGGATGGAGGTGGAACACTACCACCATTCTAAATCACACAACAGCAGTACGCTGTTACAGAACGAGTTACGGTGATTACTGGGCTATCACTGCCCCAGAGGTGTATGTCTAGGTGAGTGACATCAGCAGCCTTGCCAAAGTAGAGTATTTGTATTGTACGGAGTGTGAGTAGCCTAAAAAACATCGCTCTCTACTCAGTCAGACAAACACAAATTCACACACAAACCCACACAGTTGCCAGGTCTGGGGTTCGAACACCTACCTAATTAGTTTAACACACTACAGCAGTACGCAGTTACAGAACATGCTATGGTGATTACTGGGCTATCACTTTCCCAGAGGTGTACTTCTAGTTGAGTGAGTAGCCTAATAAGCATGTCACTCTACACATTCAGAGATAGACAGGCATGCACACAAATACACAGTCACACAATTGACAGGTCCGGGGTTAGTACTACTACCTAACTACTCTGACACAAAAGCAGTATGCATCCCATAACTGCATATTGCTGTCACTACAGCAGTATGCAGCTATGGGATGCACCATGCATATTACTGAGCTATAGCTCTCCCAAAGGTGTAATTCACATTGGATGACCTCAGCAGGCTTGTCATACTACTGCTATGGGGAGGGCAATGTGTGCATGGGCCATACCCCATTTATGTAGGGGTTGACATGCCACATGTGGGCACACACAGGGTCATATGTCACAGGTGCATGTATACAGCTACTAGATGGCTACTTCCTTGTACAGTCTTGTTGCACAGCTGGCACGTGCACCACATAGTCTGACATGCTGACAGGTACTGGTGGCTAGTATCCGCAGTGGGTTACATCTGCACCTCATGTGTTGGGGGCCATTGGGCTGTGTGCTCGTTGGGACAGGCCCACATGGCTCCTTGTCACAGTCACCCTCTTCCACACATCTATGCCCGTGTACCTGTGGCTTATTATAGTGTGTTGCCCTTACATATTTGTCTGTATTCCTAGCCACTATGTGTGCAAGACAGGAGTGGTGCATACTGACATGTGTCTGCACTGAGGACTGCAACTTCCAGATATGTCTGGTCCACTGGTGTTTGCAGACATGGCCTTCATGTTTTTAAGTGTGTGAGCATGCCCAGTATGATCTCTCAGTATGTTGTTGACTGACATTGCCTTCATTCCTCTGTGTGTGTGCATGCCTAGTATGACCTCTCAGTATGTTGTTGACTGACATTGCCTTCATTCCTCTAAGTGTGTGTGCATGCCCAGTATGACCTCTCAGTATGTTGTTGACTAACATTGCCTTCATTCCTCTAAGTGTGTGAGCATGCCCAGTATGGCCATCTCTGTTGCATGTGTGGATCACGTCCAGGTAGTTTGTACTGCAGTGCTGACTTTTGTGTTGTACACCGACAAGTAGCATGCTGTGTCAGCAGGGTATCCATCAGTCATTTGCCATTGACTGTTGCTACATTTCTGCATAGCGGGGGGGGGGGGACACCTAACTGTTTCTACTGTTCTTCACAGGAGTGGGGGGGGCACACCCGACTGTTACTCTACTTGTACGTTGGATGGGGGGTGCACATGACACTTGTACACATTTGCTAGGACTGTACTGGTATGTCAGGTACTCCATTCCATTCTGTATCCTGCTGGCTAGAGGCTTACCAGTGTACTACAGAGCCTAGCTTTGTTTACCTACATATTAGTTTCTGACTTCCTAGCCTTCACAACTTACATCCGACTGCCTGGCCTGCTGTGGTCTGTCTTTGAAGGCCTGGGGGAGGGGTTACCCATAGTGCACATTCAGAGGCCATAGTACAGCATTTGTTTGTGTTAGTCTTCACCTGTCCTGCTGGCTGAGACTGTTATTGGGTATGTGAACCTTCCTGACTGGCTTGTGTGGCTCTTATGGACACCCATGTCGCTCAGGCCATTTCCTGCAGTGGGTTTTGTCACCCTGTGTAGTACTGGCTACTATGGTGACTCCAGTATGTGTTACAGATCTCATGATGCCACTATGGGTGTCTACTCTCTGCTGCCTTGACATCTGACCACCCAATTCCATTGCATGTTTACATCCATACCATAACTACAGGTAAAAACACATTCTACTCCATTTGGCAATTGGTAGGTTGAGTGACTTACCTTGAGGGTGTGCCGGACTTGAGGATGGTGCTGGAGGGCTGCCTATGTCAGATGCACATAGTACACTCTCTATACATGGTTGGGCACAGGTAGTGTCATTTTTGGCATCCCTTTTACTGTCTGTGTGAGTCAGAGAGAGGTGTCATTCCCTGGGCCCCTACTGTGTCAGTGCATATGCTATGTGTTGCCTCTTTGCCAAGGCCAGGGCATACTGGGCATGCCCCCTTCTGCCTACTGGGGCAGGCTCAGGTTGTTCCTCCTCTGAGTCACTCTGTGCCTGTATGGGCCTTGGCATTGGTGGAGGGCTGTGTGGCCCTGCCCCATGCTGTTCCTGCTGCAGCTGTTTCCGCAGGATCATATTGTGTAGCATAGCATATACCATAACAATTTGGGTACATGTAGCTGGTGATTACTGCAGGACTTCACCGGATGTGTCCAGACACCGGAACCGTGACCTGAGCATCCCAAACACACACTATTATATGCCTGGCCTGTGCATGTACCTCATTATGGCATTGTTGTTCAGGTGTGTGTGCATTTCTGATGGGTGTCATCAGCCATGGCTCCAGTGGGTACCCAGCATCCCCCACTAGGTGACCGTAGGGGATGTCCACATCGGCAAATCTGTGGTACAGCTGCATCAGTTGCCATATGTGTGAATCGTCATAGCTTCCAGGGCAGCCAGCACACACATTCTGTATAATGCCCTGGGCATCACATACGACCTGGCAGTTGATGGAGCGGATGCCCCTGTGGTTGATGTAGGTCCTACCCTGCTCACCGGGTGGTGCTTTGATGCATAAGTTAGTGCAGTCTATAGCACCCATTACCCCAGGGTAGTTTGCTAGTTGGTGGAAGAGACGCATATTGTTGGTCAACACCTCACATGTGTTGAGGAAATATACGTGCTCAATAGCATGTGCTGACATGGCATCCAGGAATTGGTGGAATACTCTGGATGCTGATGCCTGTGAGATGCCCATGTTATCCCCAGTTGTAGTTTGGGAGGTACCTGTGGCTAGTATACCTAGGCCTACACATACCTTGGTATCCACTGGGATGGGATCCCCTTGGCCAGTGTGGTGTGTCAGGTGTGGCCTGCACAGCTCAATGATTTGCTGTAGGAGGTCTCTGTCCACCCTATAGTGCTCCACTATCTCCAGCTCATGTAGCCCCTGGTAGGTTACCTTGGGTCTGTACACTCTTCTCTGTCTCCTCACTGTGTGTTGTTCGGCAGCATTGACATCCTCACCACCTTCAGCCTCTTACACATGTTGTTCTATGTTGTCTGCTGCTGCTCTTCTTATTTTGTAGGTTTGTTTTTTAAAATTTCCCCGCTTGTATACACACATGGTATAACGTGTGGAAAAAACAGGGGGGAAGGTGTTTCCTTGGTTTATAGTGGTGTTCTGGGCTGGGCTGGTCTGCTGCCTGTGTGATTAGCTGATTCTGATACATTTCATCTGGCAGCTCAGCTAGTTCTCCTTGATTACCTTCCTACTGCTGTTTTCCCTTCCCATTGCCTCCCTGTTTAAGCCTGTGTGTGCACCGCGCAAACAGAGTGCTCAAATGTGCCCAGAGCTGCTATTTCCTGGTTTAACTTCCTATTTCTTCCTGTGAAACCTGGTGTGTGGCGCGCACATACTTTGTAAGGAGTGCTAGGCAGTTTGGGCACACCTCTAGCTTAGCTGTGCTAAGCTAGGAGCAATCCCGAGCCACAGGGCTCCAATCCACTTACAGTATGCCTGACACACACCCCCATGATGTCACCTATATCCTAGTCTTGCACCCAGCTATTTATACTCTTACACTCTTGGGACCTGCCTTACAGTCTGGGGAAATCTGGGATTCACTATCCTTCCCCTCATTTGCATAGGATTGCCTGCTAATGCATAGTTACATGTCCCACAATGGGCCTCCCCCCTTAGCAACCATTACTCACTGGCCAGGTTGTCTTATGCCTGCCATTGACTTGCATGGCTGAATACTGCTTTTAGTTAGAATGCTTATTTTAGGTTTATTTTATTATTTTCCCCCCAATCCCATTTGCACGACACTGCCCTATGCTTAAACAGGCAAGATCGGTGAAAGGAATTTAAAAGTTGTTTTTTTTTTTTATTTTTTGCTCATTTTACAATGACAGTGGCCTTCTACTTGACCATTGCCATGCTTCATCAATGATATGCAGCCTTTATTTGGAGCTGTCATAGCTCCGTTTTGTAGTTGCTGCCTCCTTCCTGGATTGCAAATTACCCTCATTTGCATGTTTTTCATCTGCAAATGAGGGTAATTTGCATACAGGTGCTCGGTCCGTGCAGGATTAGCCTAAGAGCTCATGTGCATGTCCCATGAGCTCATTTCTGGATCGCACATTGGCCATATTGCCGAAAATAACTCTTAAACTATTCCTGCACGCTATAACAGGCTTCATAAATCCGGGGGTATGTTTTTACTTCTTCCACATCTTATATATATATATATATATAAATCTATAAAATGATTTACTATTATACTCAATATCTTTATATAAAATTTCTTAAAATTTTTCTTGATCTTGTCTCACACAATGCTTAATTTGTTTGTCCAGCTTGTTTATTTCAGTTTTCAAAGTTGTAATTCGACCTCTTGTCCATTTCTTATATTTTTTGTCTCTCAACTTTATCAGTTATCTTTTTCTTATGGAAATATACCCCCCTGATGTTGTATGCTTAGATCCTGATGATAAACATTTTTTTTTTATTTTTTGCATTCAAACAAATTCTCATTCAAAATTTTTCATGTTCCTTCTGCAATATTTGCACTGAGGGCATCACTCTAATTAGTTTTACAAAGTGACTGTTTTGCTTCCATATAATCTGTAATTAATCTTTTGGGCATTGGTTTAGATTTCAGTTTGGTAGAGTTATCTAGCAACAAATTAACCTTTATAACCCCATGGTCACTGCACATCAATGGTGGTAAAACTTGACATGAAGTAACAGTAATTTCTTTAGGAACTCAAACAATGTCTAGTATGTTTCTTTCCCTGTTATTTATTTATTTTTTTTTACAATCTGAATCAAATCAAATGCTGCTCATGAACATACGTAGTGAATAATTTCCTTACTAATGCTGTTGAATCAATGTTATTCCATTCTGTTTCTGGTAAATTTAAGTCCCCAGCTAATATTATTCTTCCCTCCTGTGTTTCATGCAAGAAATGCATTAATTCCTCTAGGTCACCTGCCCTTGACTTTGGTTGTCTATGCACTCCAACAATTGTTATATGTTCTGGGGTTATATTGTCACGGTTACACAGTCTATAGTGTTATCATTGAACTTGTAATAATTATAGGTCGCATAACTAACTTTAATTCCTATCATAACGCCTCCACTTAATTTTTTGTTAGAACATTTGGTACAGTAAAAACATTTATACCCTGACAGAACTGGTTTCCAGTCATTTGTTTTTTTAATGATGTTTCACAAACAATAACAACATACTGTCTAAGAGGACTGTAAATTCCCTACTAACAGTCAGAGAGTCCTTGCAGATGAGATCATTTGTACAGACATGAATAAAAAAACAGTCCATACTTCTTTGCATTAAGGTGCTCCAAGGCTTGTCTCACATCCTCTATTTTTGCTCCTGGCAAACATAACACAATTTGATGTTCATTTATCTTCTCTGCAAATGTAAGTATCAGTTCCTCTTACTAATTGAATTTCCAATTACAAGAATATCTTTGCTGACCAGCTCTGAAGAATATTCATCTTCTATTTGAGTAATATCTGCTCTGTCAACAGATACAAAGGAATGATCTTCATCACCATTAGTCTTATTAACCCCACTGTTTTCATTGTGTATTACATTTGCAAGCATATAATTCTCATCCAGCTGGCTTTATACATCCACAGTTTGAGCCATGTTGTCAATGTCTGTCTTTCTCCTCTTTTTTTTCTTTTCTTACAGTAATGTTTTTCAATCCATCCACATTCACTTTTAATTTCTTCTTTTTCACCTGCCCCCTGCCTCTTTTTTCTACCTTCTCGTTTTGAAAAATGATGCCTTTTTCTGTAAACTGAAGGTTTTCTGATAGAAAAATGTTATCATTCCCTGTAATCTGTGTGTTACATAACAAACCAGTGTCCTTTTTGTAAGTATTCTCTTTACTTTACAGACATTTATCAGTTTCTATTTCTTCCTTGTTATTTGTTGTAAACTTCTTCCTTTCTTTCTTTTTTTATTTCCTTCTAAACACTGAACCCTCAGATTGCTGAATACTTGTATGCAGAATTCCAGAAGTTGCCAGGTGCATTGTCTTGTTTCATAGGGCTGGAGTTATCTTTACAGACAATAGACACCTCCTTTCCTAAATGTGTTCTATTTGCTCTTTGTCTAACATTATTTATCTCGCTAGCCCAGTTAATAATATTTGTAACAACAGTTCTCCAAGCCATGCCAATTGCACAAGTTAATTCTCATCAGTAAGTCTAGATTTACTACTAATAATGGTAAGAAATCTTTCAACTTTATCAGGTGTTACCTTTAAATATACATAGCGTTTTTTACACTGTACAAGATATTTCAGCTTTAGCAAATCATTAATGGCATATTCATTTAAGGAATCCATGTTCAGTTTCAAATGAATAAAAAATGATAAAAGAAAAGAATAAACAAAATCAGTTACCGCAGAATTCAAAGAGAACTTAAATGAACCTCTGTGAGGAAAAATCACACAGGAAGTATAAAACTAAATATTAAAGTAAATACAATAAAGTTGTTGCTCTGACTGTTCAAGTTCTGAAAGTCAGACAAAAGCTGGAATTTGTGTCACACGAGAATGTGCCCAGTAGCTTCTGCTAATCTGCTTGCTGTAACTCGCAGTCTCTCCTCTTTTTAAGAGTAAAGATCAATTACAAACCAAACAGGACTGTTTAGATAAGCTCTGGATAGTCCTTTCTGCAGTCTGTGTAACTTTATAGCTGACTAGGTCCCTTAGCTTGTCTTAAGTTTGTCTGTCTGGAACCTATACCTTTCTAACAGCAAACAGTGAAAATTAAAGTAAACCAACAAAATATAAATCAAAGTAAATCTTCATGTCTACAAGCTGTTCCTTCCTTCCTTCACAAACCAAGACAGGCTCATTTTGATAAGCTCTGCCCCTTGTGTGACTTGGGATGAGAAGGTGGCTGTGTTAATAGATTGTTTACCTTTTTACGCAAAAAATGTTCTGTCAGTCTGCACTTTCAAAGGCCCCACAGATGTTAGCAAAGCTAGCCCCAATCAACCACCCTTTTTACATAGATGTCAATATTCCATCGGTTATAGTGTATATTGCAGTAAATGTGCTGGGCCTACTATGAAAAACATGTTATGAGTCAGTTAGGAGACAGTATATTTGCTAAGATGTTCATAGATCTGCTCCTAAATGATTTTTTTCTAAATGTTTTTGTGATTGGGCAGAGGATGGAAACAGGTCATCATTCTCAAGGGGAGCTGAAATTATAAGGGAATAGTTGAACTGGGAAGATATGTGTCCTATAATGACAGAAAGGTTAATGATGTATGCTACAGGTTTGGAAAGCTATTAGTACAAATTTTCAAGAATGCAGGAGGAATACTATTGGGGCTAGGGCTGTATTTTTGTCCAGTTTTAAGTGTTTTGTGACTGATTGTGCAGAAATCTCCCTGAAGTAGAATGGAGGGGACAAACTATTTGTGCTGGATGAGCTAGTAGTGATGGTAGTGTGTGGGGATGAGAAGTGCGATACTGAGAATTTTATATTTTTCTGATATCATGCAGTAATAACAGGTGGCATGACAAAAGAACAGATTATTATGACAATCGATTAGTGCATGAGCCTTTATGCAGATATGTCAGATTCACATCTCAAACACTCTCGCACACAATATGGAATCACTCCCCTGTCAATTCAGCATGGCCCATCATTTTGTGCCTTCAAGAAAGATCTGGATAATTAAATGCATATGCATAAATTCTAACACAGGATGAGGCATCAAGATCTTCAATGACGAACAATAGACCTGTGGATCTATAAAAAAGAAATAAATCAAAATACACAGATCTCCTACACTGCACACCACTGCATAATTAAATTAATTTAATTTACTTACTGATTAACTAGGGAAGTTAATCACTGCTTTCCAGACCCTTTTCAGCCAAATCCCAGTTCACAAGAGCATGGACAAATGCAATGTATATAAAGAGTTTTACATTTGCCAGTCAACCAACATATTTTGAAGGTTCAAAAAAATAAGCAAAGTACTCAGAGAAACCCATGGAAACAGAAAAAACATTAAAAAAATCCACACAGACAAGGAATGGAGGTCTGGACTGAATTCACAATTCTGGAGCTGTAAAGAAAAAACTTAAGCCCTGACCTTTACTGGTTAACTTCACTATGCAAGGAATTCAAAGAAGGCTGCCGACTAGACTGCTTCCCATTCATTGAGCTCCTCACTGCTATGTAATTACCGGCTACTTTTAACTACTTTTAAGTGAAATTTTTCCACGTTTTTTTTTACAGAAATTATCTCTGATACAAGTCCTTCACTTTGAGATTGTTTATTTTTGGAAAAAGGTAAACGTTTGGATTATTTTACCTCAGAATACTTTTGGCTTCAACAGTCTTTGGACAAGTGCACTCCAGATGCTTATCTCTGTGTCAGTTTCTCTGTTTTCACACCTCTAACCTGGGCATGGCTGGCAACTCAGATTCCATGGATGCACAGACAACTAAGGCCAAATTCTCTTCTATGCTTTCTCCAGAGAAGGACACTGGCTCCAAGAGACTTAAAACCTCTAAATCATCTACTGAAATCATAAAAGTAAGTGCAAAAGAAAAAAATTATTCTAATTTTCATTTAGAAGACTTAAAAATGGCATTACAACCCATTCAGAGTGCTATACAGAATTTTTCTGACCAATTTACTGATTTTGGTAAAACTTTAAAACAGATTAATGAAAGAATGGACATTCTTGAAAATAAGTATTTAGCCATAGAAATAAGAGCAGAATCTATTGAAAATGACTTAAAATCTAAAGATAATCTAATTGCTGATTTATAAGCTAAAGTTCTGGATTTGGAGGCAAGGAGCCGGAGAAATAACATAATAATTAGAGGATTGCCTGAATCTTATGAAAATCAAAACTTAATTTCAGTGACTAAACAAATATTTGAGGCTTTACTTAATTGTGACACAAATACAAAAACTTTAACTGTAGAAAGTGCACACAGAGCCCTGCGTGTTAGACAAGACTCTACTTCACCTCGGATTATATACACAAGGTTATTAAACTTTCAGGATACCCAGCAATCTTAGAAGCAGCCAAAAGTAAAAAATATCTCATCTGGAATAAACATAAATTGACTTTTTCACAGGATTTACCAGCTCAAATAAAATTAAACAGACAAAAACTGTTTCCATTCTGTGCAGACCTGATTAAAAGGGGAATAAAATTTAGGATGTGTTATCCTAATACTCTTTCTTTCAACTATAATGGCAGGACTTGTGTGTTCACAGACCCACAAGAAGCAAAAGACATATTCTTAAAAGTATTCAAGGCTCTTCCTGCTAATGACACACAAAAATAAAACTCATAATTATTGTAAGTGCATTTGATGTTTTAAGTTTGTGAGATAACCTTTAATACTATGTCTTTTTTTCATAATATTGATTATATGACATAGCTCTGACAGGTGAAAAAATAATTCAGCTTTTTTGTATATCAAACGTGTTTTAATGTTTCTTGGAGTTGTCGCAAACTCACATATTAATATTCCAGTATGTTACGCCTTTACAATATACCAACATCAACTTGGCATTGTTTACATGAAAAAGTAATGTTTCTTCATCTAAGAATACATCAGCAGAATGGAGGGAATAATATCTGGTCTCTTGTGCTACGTAGAGTCACTAATCTTCACTGAATGCCTTGGTTTTGTCTCTGGAATTGTTCACAAGCCTTTTACCTTGGTGTATACTCTCTGGATGTCACTAGTGACGCTAGGGTAATGCAATTATTTTTATCTGATCAGAATTGTGTTGCTCGTGCTGCATACTCTGTGGTCTGATGACAAGTCTTCGGAAAGAAAGCTGAAAAGAATGTAAACATTTGTTTGCGATTGTCTGCTTGCACAGAATATGGTTTTCTTGTTCCACTAATATCCCGCATTTGAAGAACTGCTGATTTCATCCTTGAAACTGTGTTTTGACTTCAGTAGCACTGTTTCTCGCAAGTAAGTGTCTTTCTTTCTTGTAGGTTGTGACAGTGCGCTTTACGTGATTCAGGAAGTCTTTTTCTTGTACTGGACTGGTTCTACATATGTGCGGAAGCATTTAAGCCTTTATAACTAACTTTTAAGATAAAACACTGTGTAATATAGATTGAAAACTTGTTTTTAGCTATAACTTTTACATGTAGTTGGCGCATAACAAATATAATATTCAGGAGATAATTTATTTTACACATCTACTATCTACTAAGCGCTGACAACTTTAAATGCCATCTACAAGAACACTTATTGTGATTAATATGCTGCTGTTGGTATATTGGGCCAATTGCAAAAAATGTGGAATATTTTATTTTTATAATTTAGGTATATATTTTCTGTTAAAAATATATTTTCACTTGTATACTTTTAATGACAATACTGGAAGTGTTAGGGTGTAATATTACCCTATAGGGTTAGTTGAAGCCCTTGGTAATTATCACAGTACACATTAATGCATTTTCTCATATTATACTTACATTTATGATAATTATTAAAATATCATCCTACATATTATATTTATGTTATGTTAAAGAATATGAGACTCAGGTGATTTCAACGATATTGATTGACCTTTTACTAGACTTACTGATGTTCTCATTACTAATTGGATTTTCATATACCTGTGTCATACAATTTGTTTTTAAAGATAGTAAAGATGATTAATCAGAGATACTCTGTCTAAAGGATTTAGTAATACAAAGCAATATAGTGTATATTTGAATGTGAAGATTTTAAATTCTTAAATTACATTAAACCTTTTTGATTATAGACATATTCGTATATTGCTACACATACATGTATGATCTTTACATGTATAAATATATTAATGTTGCACCAATTAAATCTTTATCCTACTAACATTTTACATCATAGATATATACTGTAGTACAAGATTAACTACATATATATTCTGGTCACAATTATATTTAAATTTACAGGAGTTTTTTGAGTACATTTTTGAATGGGAAATGTATATGTCGGGCATCTTGTTTTTGGATAGCTGTGTAAATATGTTTAGTTTTGTTAACCTGGTTATAGTCCTTTTTAGGACTTTACTTAAATTTTCTTCACATATGTATGTGATTTTGGTAACCAAGTTTTTAAATTGTATATGTAGTTATTTTCATCTTCCCTTGGTAGATAGATTTAGGTGGGTAGGCACTGGGGTAGGGAAGAGCAAAACTTATGAGGTTAGAGTTAACTTTGCATTGAAACATACACCTATAGGTATTATTTGTTATAATGAGACTAAATTTGGTTTAATTTCCACATTTATACTTTACTTAATCACAAACAATCTATATTTTAATATCTTCTTTAACAGACCTTTAATAATTATATGACTAATTTATTAATAATTGATTCCTGGAACGTAAGGGGGATCCAAAATAAAGATAAGAAATCCTTATTATATCATTTAATGTATAAATCACAAGCAAATATATGTTTTTTGCAAGAAACACATATTCCTAGGGACGACTGGGACAAAGTAAGAAATAAAAAATGGATTAAGAAAATAATAGCTTCAGGGGACACTTCTAATTCTAGGGGGGTGGGTATTATAGTTAAGCAAAAATTCCAAGGAACTATTATTGAAGAAAAATATGATGATAAAGGTAGATGGTGCTATTTTACAGCTTTCATACATAATTTGGACAAACCACTACTGATACTAAATCTTTATGGCCATTGTAGTGATCAACATACTTTTATATTTCAGATTTACAACATACTTTCATCATACAAAGATCACTTTGTTATTTTGGGAGGGGATTGGAATGCTGTAATTAACCCAGTCATAGATCGTACAAGTTATTCCTCTTCATATAATCAGCAAGCATCCTTTGCTTTGGAGGACTTAATATTAGAATATAATCTTATAGACCCTCTACAACTCACTAAATACTCAAATAAAATTGATACTTATACATGTTATTCTAAATGTTATCATTCATGGTCTAGATTGGATTTTTTTCTTATTTCAAATTCCCTTTCACAATTATTAATAGATTTCACTACTGAACCTAGATTTCTATCTGATCACTCTAGAATCTTAGTAAAATTAAATCTAAATTTTAACCTGAGTCATAAATTCAAAAGAAATAACTGGACATTAAACAATAACTTGCTCTCTAACGAAGAAATTAGTAAAATGTGTATAGAAATAATTCAGGAAATGGAAAATGAGTTAGATTCAACAGATATTCCCTATGATGTGCAGTGGGAGGCATGCAAAGCTAGGTTAAGGGGAATGTTTATTGGTAAGGCTGCATATCTTAAAAAACAACTTAATAATAAAGAAAGATGTTTAAAACTGAATATTCAATCTCTTGAAAATCAATATTGGCTAAATCCGGACCCCTCATATGAAAAGCAGATTATAGACTTACAAAAGGAACTTATTTTACTACATCAAAACAATCTTTCAATATTGGAGCAAAGATTATTAGCCACTTACTCAGAATGGGCCCAAATTCCTTCCAAAACCTTGGCAAGAATAATTAAGAAAAATTTTGAGAGATCTAAAATATCGCCCATACAATATAAAGATCAAATATATAGTACGGACAAGGAAGTTTTGCATCTTTTCTCATCACTTTATACAGAATTATATTCTAAATCTTCTAATACTATAAATAATAGTCATATAAATAGTTTTTTAAGTTCCATAATATTTCCCACGTTAAATGAAAAACAGCAAAATACTCTTTCATCTCCTCTTACTCTTTTAGAAATTACAGAGTCAATTGATAGGCTAAAGATTGGCAAATCCCCGGGCCCTGATGGTTTTACACCTAACTTTTTTAAATCCTTTAAAACAGTAATTGCTCCCTTTCTCCTTAAAGTATATAACTATATAATTATAAATGACATATCTGATCTCCACTGGAACACTTCAAAAACTATACTAATTCTGAAAAATAGTAAAGATAAGACTGACCCCCGCAACTATAGACCGATTTCATTAATCAATGTAGATATTAAGATTCTGTCTTCGATTCTTGCTAAGAGATTGGAAAATGTCCTTTCATCAATAATTTCGCCAGACCAGACAGGTTTTATGTCCCATAGACGCATTTAGGAAAACACCTTGACCTTGGAATCTATTATACATCTTACAAAACATGATAATAACCCATTGTATGCACTGATCTTGGATGCATCAAATGTATTTGATAGAGTGTGTTGGATTTTTTTCTTTCAGACTATGTCATGTTTTAATTTCCCCATTACATTTATAAATTTTATCAAAACTCTGTACAAAAATCCTTTACTAGACTATATATTAACGGAATCACTTCAAGTCCTATAAAGCTGACTAATGGTACGAGACAGGGTTGTCCTTTATCTCCTTTTCTTTTAACATATATTTCGAACCTTTACTTTTGTACATATCACAAAATACATTTCACAAAGTTCCTAGGATTCTTAACAATAATTTATTTTTCTCTGCCTTTGCGGATGACTTAGTTATATTCTTTCAAACTCCTCTCTCAGATTTTAAAAAGATTATGAATTCTATTGAGAAATTTTCTCTTGCATCGGACTATCACATTAATCCTCAAAAGACTCATATTTTTCCTTTGAATCATTTAGCTCATAAATCTTACTTATTCCCTGATTCTCATTTCCATATTACATACGGGGTTAAATATCTGGGTATTCATATGGAGCATAATAGCCTATCTTCATTTCAAAATAACGTATATAAATTATGGTCAACAATAATGCTAGATATGCGTAGATGGGAACTTTTGAATCTTTCACTTCTATCAAAAGCTGCCATAATCAAAATGAATATCCTTCCTAAATTTTTGTACCAATTTAGTTCTTCAGATCAAATAATCCCGAAATCTTTTTTTGACAAAGTTAATAAAGAATTGGCTAAATGTTTGTGGTTCCCTAAGGCAGTTAGAATATCTTATTCTAAATTATCATCTTCCAAAGATAGGGGGGGTTTGGGTTTGCCAAATTTTTATCTTTATTACTTAATTGTTTTGGCAAATAAATTTTGTCCATTTCTAAAATGAATAACATTCACAATAATAATACATCTAATTGGGTTAGGATTTGGAATCAATATATTATATCCAAGAACATAAACCCTGATGCCTTTCCTTTCATATCTACTGATATCTTGAACACCCTCAAAGTCTCGATTTTCCTAAAACATAAGATCAATGCATTCCAGGAATTATTAAAACTAATCAAAATGGATAAGATTTCATATATACTTCAAGCAATTCACCTGAACCCAAATTTTAAGCTGGATAATACATCATTTAACCTTTCAAATTATCCCCTTATAAAAAATATTAAGGTTTGGACATTTCTGAAATATAAAGACATGTCCCTGGCTGAACTATGTAAGATTCTGAATGTCAACTGTACTTATACTACAATACTACGCCAAATAAGGGATGTGGTTATAAATAATCGCAATCTTATGATGCCAAGAGAACAAGATCTCAATAATTTGGAATTGATAATTAAAACATTATTACTACCTGAGAAAATGTTGTCAAAATCTTATAATTTATTAACTAAATTAATACAAGATTTGTCATGTCTTTTCTCGAACTTTTGGGTTATTCATAACCCTCATTTAACAGACAACCAAAAACCTTTGGCCATTAGAAATACTCTGGAATACTCTCCTTTCAAGAATTTGGTTTATACCCAACTGATGATTAATGACAATGCTTATTATACTCCTTCCAAACTTAACAAATTTGACGTGAACAAGTCTCCATCATGCCCTTGTTGCTCTTTTCCCAAAGCCGACCTTTTACACATGTTTTGGTATTGCCACTTTTCACATAAACTTTGGACTTCCTTGAAAGTAAGGTTACAGAAAATGGGGTACCATAAATCCACTTTATCATGGGAAATTGCAATCTTACACATTCCCATGATTCATCTCTAAATTGGATACTCATGTGCTGGTATTCATTTGTTCTCTTATTAAACTGTACATTACCAAAAACTGGCTTGATTGCACTAAATTAAATTGGAATGCCTTTAGAACAATGGCATATTTGTATATTTATGCACACAAAACTATTTGGAAGAGTCCTAAGAAAAGGGTTTTAAATAATAAAGTTTTAGAGAAGGTCCTCTTCATTATTAATAGTGATTAATAGTTATCATATTCATTGTCACAATACATTATGTGGATTTATTTACTCTCATACTTCACTTTCTCATTTTGGCTATAGTCTCATTTCATATTTTGATTCTTGGTTATCAATTGTATATATTGTATATATTGTTAGATATTGTTTTGCTCTCACCTTCATGAGCTGAAATGCATTATTACAAGGTGTATAAATTCAATCAACTCATATATAAGATTTATAATGTTTTGATGTTTTGTTTTGTTATGTCATACTTTATAAATCAATAAAAAGATTTTTGAGAGAAAAAAACTTCACTATGCAACATACTGCAACGTAAATACTGCCTGATTCCAAAATCTACAGCAAATTGTTACAAAGAACTTTATAATTTTCTGCTGTTATACAGTAATAATGTGTGGCATGACAAAAGAACTGATCACTGTTAGAACCTATTAATGCCTCACACAATCATGCAGATGTGTCATGTCTGTTCACACTTAGCCTGGGTCTCAACAGTTATCAAGTCTTAGGGTTCAAATTGCCACAAACTAGAAGAACAGAAGGGGGAAAAATCACAGCATGCTTGTCGTAGAACCTACCTACAACCTGACTGAAGATCACTACATGGCACATGGGATTATGGGACTGCTGCTACTGTAGTTTTGATGGTGCATGTAGCACTAGTTCCCTGGAAGAGCTTGCTCATCTTTCTGCTCCATGGCACCCCTTCTGGTGAGTCATAGATGTGGTTCTCCTCCCCCACAAGCGGATGGGCTATCAGTGAGGGAAACCCAGTCACTATATAAGTAGAGACAGGATATCCCCAAAACAAAAATGAGTTCAGCAGCACCTGCAGGAAAGGAAGCAGTATGAACCCATAATTCTTCAGGCTTTAGCTGTAGCCATGTAGTGTTTGTCCTGTCAACCTGATTATGGGAGTGGAGGGAGCTAAGAAAGATGGCAATGTACTGATGTCAGGGAACAATCTTTATAAAAACTGACTGCGGTATAACTATGCAAAGGAATTTACATTTGATCCTAAGCTAAAACATATGTAGCACTGAATATGATTTACAATGGACTAAGTCTTTAAAATGCATTAGAATTTTTAAAAGAGCAAACATATCAGGTGGAATAATAAACAAATGACATTAAAGCATACCATTTTGGGGTAGACTTCCCTGGGATAACTATATGAGCCTTCAATGGGCAGGCTATCAATTTAACTTCACACAGGGCACTCATTAGAACAAACATGCTAGTATAGATTTTTGAGTTGTTAAATTGTCAAGTTTTCCAAGGGGTGATTCAGACTGTCACATGCAATTTATGTAAAAAATAGGTAGGTACAATCTTGGGTTAAAAATATTAATACTAGGAAGTTATTTAGGGTGAAGCCTTCCTGGTAGGATAGGGTTTACCACTTTGACAATGGTAGATAGTGGTTGTTTTATTGTTTTTTTACACATTAATTATACAATGGGCACATGTTGGCATTATCAAATTTAGTGAAAATGCTTGCTTTGACTGCAGTTGAAACAGCCTGCTTATCACCAGTCAGTAAAGTTGCAGGGAAAAGGCCTGGACACTGTTCCTATTACAGGATCATGGATCAGTGAAAATGATGTATTTTGTTCCAGTATGGTACATTCTAGTGATTTCATGTACTGATCTCCAAAGTGTGAAACCTGGGTTTGAATCCAGTTTGCTAGTGACTTATATACTGTGAGACCATTAACAAGTTGCTAAACTTTCTTGTGTTCCCAACTTGAACTTTTAGTTATGTACTCACCATAACTTCAGATGTTTGGGATCCATCTCGCCTACATTCTGACTGATGGGTTCGGAGCCGATCCCTCGGCTCCGACTCGGCACGCTTATGCCAAAGAGCGAAGTCTCTTATTGGCTGAGCTTATTATATCCCAGGATGCACCACTACCATTCCCCCAGATCTAGTTTGTCCGCATACATGCACACATGCATACCCTGCTTATATAACATCGTCAGATGAAACAAGATAAAACAGTAGAACTCAAAACCGTTCAATCTCTTCTGATCTCCAAGGCAGGGGGAAGGAGGGTGGGTATTAGGAATGTGGCGAGATGGATCCCAAACATCTGAAGTTATGGTGAGTACATAACTAAAAGATGTTATGTGATCCTATCTCGCCTACATTCTGACTGATGGGACAGCGTCCCTAGCACCTGAATCCTGGGTGGCTCACTGGAAAACACTCCTGAGTACCGTGGAACCAAATGATGCTCATCCTTTAGATGCCACATCCAATTTGTAGTGGGAAATGAAAGTGTGCGGATTGGACCAAGTAGCCGCAGCACAGATTTCCGAAATAGCGAGCTTGGAATGAAAAGCTATAGAAGTAGCCATAGCTCTGGTAGAATGAGCTTTGAAAGATGTTGTAAGTTGCTTATTCGAAGAAGAATAAGCCTGAGTTATGCAATCTCTGATCCATTTTGAGATAGTAGCTTTTGTGATGGTTTGGCCCCGTTTATTATCTGAGAAGGACACAAACAACTGGTCTGACTTACGAAGTTGCTGAGTCCTGTCTAAATAGAAGCGTAATTGCCTGTGAACATCCAATTTATGAAGAGTGTATTCTGCTTCATTGGAGAATTTTGGGAAGAAAACTGGTAGCTCTAGAGATTGTTGTAGGCAGAAACTAGAACAGATCTTTGGGACAAAGGATGGATTAGGCCTAAGTGATACTCTATCCTTGTGGAAAATCAAGCACGGTGGCTTAATAGACAGAGCTTGAAGCTCTGAAACTCTTCTTGCAGAAGTAATTGCAACTAAGAAGGCAGTTTTCCAAGACAGATATTTTAACTCGCATGTAGCAGCCGGTTCGAAGGGGAGATGTTAATGCAAGCACCAAATCAAGATCCCACGGAGGTGCAGGATGAAAAACTGGGGTCTTAATAGGCTCGCACCTTTAATGAAAGTTTTGCATAGTCTGCAGCTCATCAAAGGAGGATCCATGGATTCGTGGAATTTAGAGATAGCTGCTAGTTGGACTTTAATAGTTGAGACAGAAGATCCCTGATTAAATAGGGATGTTAAGAATTTCAAGACCTCTGGGACAGGAGCAGTGATAGGGTCTAAGCCCTTGAGTTGAGCCCAGATAGCAAACCTCTTCCACTTACTAAGGTACAATTTGTTAGTGGTGGGTTTGTGGGCCGAAGATAAAATGTGAACAACTTCCGGTCTAGTTTGTGCCTTCTGACTAAAGTCGGAAGTGGAGGAGCCAAGCTGTCAAATTCAAAGATTGAAGGGACTGATGCCGATGTCCCGACTGATGGATTAACAAGTCCGGAATTAGGTCTAAAGTCCACGGATCGTCCACTGCATGCTTCTTCAGGTAGGGAAACCATACCTGACGAGGCCAGTATGGGGCAATCAGTATCATTGAAGACCCCAGTTGAGAAGCTTTTTGAATAACTCTGGGAAGAAGCGGAATTGGAGGAAAGGCATAAAGTAGCCCTGTTGGCCAAGGTTGTGCTAGAGCATCCATGGCTGGTACTCCCTGATGTGGGATCAAGGAGAAAAACCTTTGGCACTTGGTGTTCAGTGGAGTTGCAAACAGGTCGCAGCACGGCGTCCCCCATCTCCTGAAAACCTGAGCTGCTACTGTGTGGTTTAGAGACCACTCGTGAGGAGAGAGAATTGTCCTGCTCAATTTGTCTGCCAATATATTTGACTTTCCTGGGATGTGGGTCGCTACCAAGAAGCGGTTGGTAGCTATAGCCCATTCCCACACTCTCATGGCCTCTCTGCAAAGGGGGTATGATCTGGTCCCTCCTTGTTTGTTCAGGTACCAAACCACCGACATGTTGTCTGTGTGGATGGCGATGATGCCCTGAGGAAGAAACTTGTGTAAGGCTTGTAGGGATAGAAGTACAGCCCTCATCTCCAACACGTTGATGTGGAGAAGAGCTTCGTCTGGAAGCCAGGAGCCCTGAACTAGCCTGCCCAGACAATGCCCCCCCCCACCCTATGTGGGAGGCATCTGTCGTCAGGGTAACCACTGGGGAGGGGAGAACAAAGGGTTTTCCTTGATCCAAGTTGGATGTCTGAAGCCACCAGCGAAGGTCCCTTTGCATATTTCCGTAATCATGATGTGATGATTGAGGGAAGATCCTGAAAGGACCATTGAGTTGACAAGAGCCACTGAAGAATCCTCATGTGTAATCTTGCTAGAGGAACTAAAAGAACCGTGGCAGACATCGAGCCTAAAACCTGTAGAACCATCCTGGCTGGGGCTTTGGATCTCGAGATCAGAGCTTGAACTTGGCCCTGTAAAGTTCGGATCCTTTAGGCAGGAAGAAAGACGCATCAATCTTGAGTCTATCTCTGCTCCTATAAACTTTATGCGTTGAGAGGGCAGCAAGACAGACTTTGACCAATTGAATGTAATCCCCAGGGAAACACCCAGGGATATGGTGGCTTTGAGGTTGTCCATTAGTAGATGCCTGGTGGTGGCAGTTAGGAGCCAGTCGTCGAGATAGGGAAACACTTGGAATCCAAGACTTCTCAGGTGAGCCGTCACTACTGCCAAACACTTGGTGAACACCCTGGGGGCTGTGGTGAGACCAAAGGGCAGAGCGCAAAATTGGTAATGACTGACTCACAGGCTGAAGCGCAGATACCTCCTGGACGCCTGATGTATCCGTATGTGATAATAGGCGTCCTTGAGGTCTATGGAGCACATCCAAACATCCTTCTCCAACAATGGGAGAATGGATTGTAACGTGACCATTCGGAATTTGGATTTCGTGACGGATTGGTTCAGTCTGCTGAGATCCAATATTGGCCTCAGGTCCCCTGTCTTTTTTGGCACTAAAAAGAACCTTGAGTAATTTCCTGATCCGATCTGGTCTGTGGGGACCGGTTGGATGACTCCTTTTTCTAGCAGCTTTAAAGCTTCTGCGGCTGCTATTTCCCTTTGACTGGGTGGTGGGTCCGGGATTCGTTTGGACGGTGGGGGTGAGTATGTGAATGGGATGGTGTAACCTCCGGCAATGATCCGTAGCACCCATCTGTCCTGAGTGATTGACTCCCAGGCTTTTAGGTGCTTGGCTAAACGACACCCGACTGGCTCCGGAGCAGCACAGCCGGGCAATCCCTCATGACGTGTGGGAGGCTGAAGAGCCACGAAAGGACTCGCGGTCTCCAGAATTGCGGGGCCCTCTGCCGCCTCTGGGACGGCGTCTCCCTGAAAAATTTCCCCGTCCTCTGCCTCTGGACGGGGAATCTTCCTGCTGTTGGGAGAAAAACTTGCGAGATTTGCGGAACCACATTTTTCCCCCTCCTTTAGCCTTGGGGTAAGGCCGAAAGGGAGTGGAATAACGGGCTCCTACGGCAGATAAAGTTTTTCCCTCTTGCTCACAGCGAGTAAGGGTGTCTTTCACCTTGGGTCCAAACAATGAGGACCCATCAAAGGGAGCGTCGGCGAAGGAAGACTTAAAGGCCTCCGCAAACTGACACAAGCGGAGCCAGGCTTGTCTACGTAGAGCCACGCCTGTGCCTGCCGCTCTACCCCCTTCGGCCGCATAGGAAATGAGCCTCATGGACGAGTTAGAAATTGACGTAAGGATAGCCAACTGAGAGCTAACCGACTGGGCTAGCTGCTCAGGTAGGTTACCCGAGAGGGAATCTGACAACTCCTTGACCAGATCCCTCTGAAGCCTGGTAAAATGTGCCAAATAATTCAGAGACCTTAAAGTAAAGGCCGCTGAAGTCAGGGTGCGCTTCCCGTACCTGTACATACTCCTAGACTCCTTATTAGGAGGATGGACGGACGTTGAAGCCTCTGCCACGTCCTGTTGTGTAGCAGAAGCCACCACCATGGCATCTACAGCCACGCCTTTAGTAAGGAACTCCTTCTCGGGGGGGGCAGACAAAAATTTATTTGGACGAGAAGGAACTGGTTCCACGGTATCTGGATGTTCCCACGCCCTTCGACAAACTAAATCCAGAAGCTCGTCGAAGGGCGGAGACACCCAGGAGGCGGAGGGCTGAGCCCCAAAGGCCTTGAGGAGCACTGACTCGTCCGCAGAGGGGGGTTTGGATATCCAGCCGCCTCGTTGTTTGAGGATCTCTAAGATGTCTGCAAATGAGACATCATCCGAGGACGACTGGGACCCTCTGCATCATCCATATCAGTGTCTGATGTAATAGACTCGGGAGTCCACGTGCTTCCTCTTGCACGATCTCTTCCTTGGGGGTTCCTCCGAAGACAACTCGAAGAACCCTCAGGAGGAGGGAACCCCACTGGGGTAACCACAGGCCTCGGGGCTCCGCTGGCTACGGACAGGGGAACTGCCAAAGACCCAGTCTCCACGCCCAGGGAAGGTGCCGGTAAAGCCGGAGAGATGGCAAGAGGACTTGGCCAAGGCACTCCTCATGGCCCTGAAAGCCGGACCCCAGAATCCTGGGAGTGTCCGGTCTCCGAGCCGTGATAGCCGACGGAAGTCCCGCAGCCAAGCACCGAGGGGAGGCTCGGAACCGAAAGCATAGGTCCCAAACATCACCCCCGGGTCCAGCCGAAGAAGTCCGCGTACCAAACTCGGACCCGAAGGCCGGGTTGGAGTAAGAGTCGGAGCCGACTCTGAGATCTCCACCGGCTCCAACAGCACCTGCTCCGCCGGAGCCGAAGCAGTCGGAGGAGGAATGGCAATGGGGTGGGCCAAGGTCATCGGCTCCGAAGCCAACTGGGTCGGAACCGAAACAAATTTTTGGAAGACTGGTGACTGGAACAGTCTTTGGAGCACCCTGTCTATATCAGAATCTGACATTCTCGAAGACCGAGAGGAAACAGAACGGGTTCGAGACGGCCTCTCCATCGGCCCCAAAGGGCTAGGGGACCGGCTCCGAGGCGACTCGATGAGTATCGGCGCCGAGGGAATACACACACCAGATTCCATCGGTGCCGAGGTGGACTTCGCGCCGAGGAGGAAGTGTCTGGCGGGCGACCCTTGTCGGCTCCGAGAGCAGCGGAGCCGAAGGTGACCCGCCTCGATGCCCCAACCATCGGCTCCGAAGCCAGAGGAGTCGATACTGGTGGCATCGAGGCAGACCGTTCCGACCTCGGCTCCAAGTCTTTGGAGCCAAGGAGAGGCCTGCCTATGTCTCTTGGCGGTCGGATCCGACGGACTGGTCGGAACCGACGCCCTTTTCTTTTTAGCCGGAGAAGGAGAGGATGCCAAGGCTTCTTCAAAGGAAGGTTTAACTAACCCCTTAAGAATCAATTTATTTTTCCTCTCCTGGAGGACCCTTGAGGAAAAAGCGTGACATACGCTGCATGACTCCTGCAAGTGTTTTGCCCCTAAACAATATAC
This sequence comes from Protopterus annectens, assembly GCF_019279795.1. Classification (NCBI taxonomy): domain Eukaryota; kingdom Metazoa; phylum Chordata; order Ceratodontiformes; family Protopteridae; genus Protopterus; species Protopterus annectens. The sequence goes on along the minus strand of NC_056744.1, from coordinate 84,761,512 downwards.
ACAGAGCGAATGATCGTCTGTGATAGACATTTTGAAACCACATTTCGAACATTTTTTAAAACCCGAAGGCCTAGTGGTTTGAGACATTATATTAAACAATTCCAGTAACTTTGACAGGAAAGTAAACAGCTAGAGATTTACTGATGACAAACCTGATAGGCTTACAGTTATAGTTAACGCAAACACCTCTTGTAAATGACAGGGAACTCTGAAACCCTGTAAAGTTTTAAAAGGGTTGATAGACCGGGAAGGCCCTGGATGAAGGGGGGGCCGAAATCAAACCAACCCAATCACACACAACAAGTTTTCACAATCCAAACACACACAATAAGATCGTTAGCTGTTAAAACAGCTTTTGTGGCTAAAACAGCAAAAAAAAACTGACAGAAAAGTTAGTTAATAATAACTACTCAGCCCAGCCAGCTCGAGACCACGTCTTCGCAGGGAAGCGGCAAACGAGATCTGGGGGAATGGTAGTGGTGCATCCTGGGATATAATAAGCTCAGCCAATAAGAGACTTCGCTCTTTGGCATAAGCGTGCCGAGTTGGAGCCGAGGGATCGGCTCCGAACCCATCAGTCAGAATGTAGGCGAGATAGGATCACATAACATCCTACCATTAAAAATGACACGTGTGTGTACTGTCATAATTCTTGCTTAAAAATAACTTGACTAGAGATTATCACTCCAAACCAAAGTGCATTCAGGAAAAAAGTGAGAATAAATAGAACAAAGCAGGTTGTTGTATGCGGAACAGTACAAAAACAGACATGAAATAAAAAGAATTAAAAGGAAAATGCAGATCATGGCACTATATATTTAGTGGACTGCAAAAATACATACATACTTATTTTGTTATTTATTTCATTCATGTATTTATATAGTTGTTAATTGATGGGAGGGCTGGTTTATTGAATCTTTTCACCAATAGCCTAGGCCAAGCGCAGTTCAAACACATGAAGAATGTATGCAGAATTGCAAACACTGATGCATTTCTAGATGCAGTCTTCAATGGATTAAGTTATCAAAGTTGTAATATTTACAGATAGCTCACTATCACATTCCTAATACAGTAATCCTAATATAAACAAGTAATATCTATCTGGAATACTCAGAAGAATTACGGAAGGTTTGTGCCACAAACGAGTTTTAGGTTGACCCTAGTAACTGAGCAGGGGTAATGATCGCTCAGCAGAAGTCTGGTGAAATAATTTGTATATAGCGGAAATACACTGCTATTATACTTAAAATATGGAAAAAGGATAAGTAAGTGAAACAGGAAGGTGCAAGCTTGGAGGGAGGGGTACTGTAAGGTACATAACAGTGAGGATGGGGTACCAGAAAGTATATAACGGTGAGGATGGGGTACTGGAAGGTGTATAACAGTGAGGATGGGGTACCAGAAATAAATAATGGTGAGGATGGGGTACCAAATGGTATATAATGGTGAGGATAAGGTACTGGAAGATATAGAGCAGTGAGGGTGGTATATCGGAAAGTCTATAATGGTGAGGATGAAGTGCAGGAAATTATGTCATGGTAAGGATGAGGTACCAGAAAGTATGCAACAGTGAGGATGAGGTACCAGAAGGCATGCAATGGTGAGGACGGGGTACTGGAAGGTATACAATGGTGAGGATGGGCTACCTGAAGGTATATAATGGTGAGAATGGGGTACCGGAAGGTATGTAACAGTGAGGATGAGGTACCGGAAGGTCTGTAACAGTGAGGATGAGATACCACGAAGTATATAATTTTGAGGATGAGGTACCAGAAGGTATGTGATGGTGAGGATGATGTACCACAAAGGAATGTAATGGTGAGGATGAGGCATCCCTGTGCGGCTAGGCAAGGTACAACAGAGGCTGTCCAAGTATGGCACGTTTTGTGATTTAGATGCATGAAACCACCAGTCATTAATTTTACTGATGGTATTCCTTGTTGCTATGCAGTGTTTTAACAGATATGCACAAAAATCCTGTATCTTATATATAAAGCACAGCAAATGTTTGGAAATGCTCCCTGTGGAAGTGGTGCAATATGAAGTGGTAATAAAATGCAAAACAAGAACTATAGCATTGAGTCTGTGGTAACACTGTACGTATGGAAAGCAGGCAGCCTGTGAGGGAGGGGATATAGTAGTACAATGCATAAGCAAAGCAGACAGCCTGTGAGGGAGGGGATATAGTAGTACAATGCATAAGCAAAGCAGGCAGCCTGTGAGAGAGGGGATAGTAGTACAATGCATAAGTATAGCAGGCAGCCTGTGTGGAGGATCTGTAATAATAGTACACATAAGGAAAGTAAGTAACCTATGTAGCAAGACTATGTCAAGAGCAGTCAGCTTGCATGGCAGGGTCTGAGGTAACACTATGCATAAGAAAAGTAGTTAGTCTACATGGGAGTGTTTGCTGTAATACTAGACATAAAGAAAGTATGCAGTCTATGTGGGAGGGTATGTGGTAATACAATGCATAAGGAAAACAGGCAGCTTATATGCAAGGGTCTGTGGTTATACAAAACATAAGGAAAACAAGCAGTCATTGTGGAGGAGTTTATTGTATTACTATTCATAAGGACATCAAGAAGCCTGTGTGAGTTTGCAGTATTATTAATTATAAAGGAAACAAGTAGTCTGTGTTTGTGGGTCAGTGGTACTGTTATACATAAGCAAAACATGCATCCTACATGGGAATGTCTGTTGTAATGCAATATATATATATATATATATATATATATATATATATATATATATATATATATATATATATATATATATATATATATATATAAAAATAGAATAGGAACTGCAAAATACTCCAAACCATAAAAACACAGCAGATAACAACAAGAACAGATCGCCATCACGAAGACCAGTCCAAGAACCTTTATTGTAATCCACATGCCAGAAAAAAAAGCACATCAAAGAATATATGAACGCCTTAGTACACAGACACCCTGCGTTTTCGTCAACTTCCTTGACTTCATCAGAACAACCAGTACATCAATTAAACCACCTTTTATATGTTCACACATATATATATATAGGTATATATATATATATATATATATATATATATATATATATATATATATATATATATACACACACACACACACACACACACACACACACACACACACACACACACACACACACACAAGGAAAATAGGTAGATATGTGAGTCTGGTAATACATTTCATGGGTAAAACAAATGGCATGTGGGTCTGTGGTAATACAGTACATAATTAAAGAAAGCACACAACCTATCTATAGTCTTGAAAAGAGACATGATGTGTATTTATTATTTTTTTTCATCAGAAAACCGTTATGCTTGCTTGTTGTGCCCCAATAGACTATAGCGGCAAACTTGTTGTGATTTCTAAAGCAAAACCTTATAAGGAAAGTGACATAGTAAATGCCTTAGTTGATGGGGAGAAACTAACAGATTAAGTGGTAAGGCAGATGTACCTGCAATCAGGTTTCAAGTTTCCAGTTATTTCTGACAAAACATTATAAAAAAAATTCTACTAGTACTTTTTGTTTGTCTTGCTTAATCCTTTGTAATGCTTGGGCAGTCAGCTGGAAGTCTGGAAATCCCTGTGAAGTCCGATGCTTTTGTATTCCTTTATACTGCAACTATGATTATCATTCTGATGCCGTGTAATAAGTATTAATATAAGGTTGTACCTGACGGAAGATAAAATCTGATTCTTATGAAAGAAAAACTCATATCAACACTGTCTGTTCATGCTCTATGATTAAAATGCTCAGATGTGTCTTGTCCGTACCTTTGGATGATAGGAACTGAAGGATTCAAAGATAAAATGCCCCCCACCCCCGTATGCACCTCTGCTATCTTTACGGAATTGTAGTGGTTTCATTATTTGCTGTACTAGAGAACTGAGCAATCGTACAATAGCTGTATTGTTTCTGCTCTGAACAACAAACACATATAGTAGAGAAAATCATAAAAGGAAGATATTTTTGAACATGGTCTTTCATGCCATGTTTATTTAGTGTCAGTTGCTCTTGAGAAGGGCTTGACAATGATGCATATTTTCAAACTGGTTTTTAGAAAACTGAGATCCGGATACAAACCAATGGAAATTAAAACAAATGAATCCATTGGTGTTATTTTTAGTCTGTGAAGGAAAATGTTTGTTGAATTTCTGAGAATTTCCCCTACTCTTTTACACAGAAAGTGTGTGCTTTCATTTCAGAATTAAAGCAAAGTAAAGGATTCAGGAACAGAAAGTATTTCAGGGTTTCAGATTCACTGAAAAGTTTGCCAAACACAATGTTTAGTCTCTTTGTTAGGGTAGATAATCACAATAATGTTTCATTTAGCAGTGTAAGCCTTCTTTTTTGGTTCAGCAAAGGTGACAGCATGGTCAGTGTTGAATTCAAATGACCTAGAGAGGCTGCAGACCTGTAATTATGAGCAATCAAGATAGTATGAGATGGGAGAGCTGTCAAATAGGACTGCTCCACTATCCCACTCGTGTGTGTGTGTGTGTGTGTGTGTGTGTGTGTGTGTGTGTGTGTGTGTGTGTGTGTGTGTGTGTGTGTGTGTGTGTGTGTGTGCGCGTGTGTATATACAAAAGACGGTTGCACTGAAGGCATGCAAGACAGAACAGGAAGCAAAGCAGTTGCAGATTTCCTGTAAAAACATATATAGTTATACGAATGCTGCATTAATGTATCAACTTTGGGAGCAGTAGACTATCAGGAAATGGGCCTGGACTTTCTGGAAATATGTGTCAGATGATAGCAGTCCAGCTAGCTGTTTCAGGTACCAATGTATATGAACATCTGTGAAGTAATGCACATCTCTGTTAGAAGACAGAAGAAACAATCCGCAACTCATACCATCCTGTGAGTGAAGGACTGCGGTTTCACCAGCATGAACAAGGAGTGGCTATTAGAGTTACAGCCACAAAAATAATTTGTACCAAGCCAAAGATGACGAAATAGATGCCAAATCTACCATCAAAGGGGTATGTACTGACCTCCATATATGTTTCTTTTCCTTCTGCAGAACCAGCTTAATGCTGCACCTAATCAACTTATATGCTCTGTGGGGCACAGTATATCATCCCTAGGCTAGGCAAGAGTCCTAAGGTCCATTTGTTCCCCAACAGTGAGAGTTGGGTGATACTGAACAGGACAATTTGCTGGTCCTGCAGAGTGACCTACCCCCCCCCCCCCTCCATCGTAGAGCACTCCAACTCCCTTGCAGTAGCTCTCTGAACCTCATTGCATGCTGCCTGATAAATACATATTGTTCCATATCTAGCAGGAATATGCCCATAGCATTACTTTATTCAAGTATGTCTCACTCCATAATTTTACACAGAATACTGGTCAGGCAGACAGACCTAAAAATATCTGAATCTGATGCATTCACCTCACCATGTAAAATGGTATGAGTACAGCCTGTCACAACAGAACAGAAGTATGCCCACATATTAAAATTGTGTTTAATATAATTGACAGGGATTTGGTTAGGTTTTCCTTAAGCATGTATATTCAGCCACCAGATATGTTGTCTGGTTCCATGAAATTTGAGCTTTTGATTTTAACTGTGGTTGTAGTTATTACATCTGGATATATAAAGGATGCCCCCCACCGATATATAGCACCCTGACCTATGCCTTTACTTATCATAAAGTCTGCAAAAGTGTTTCTGCGACTATGTTTAGTATCATCTGTGACTGGATGAAAACCTCACTGTTCATAAATAATGTATTATTAACAAATGTTTTCATTCAGTTTTTCTAATTTAGTTAAACAACACAATATTTTAGCCTCCAAAACCAAGATGAGTTCATAAACAGGTATTGAAATTTGGTAAGGTGACTAATTAGTTTTTATACATCAGCAAGGATTCAGCAAGATGTACTTCAAGGCAACAAATATTTTGCAGTGCATGGAGACATTAATAACTAAGCATGGATATACTGCATGAGTTGGCAGATTGCTGCACTTTAAGGATATACAACATGAAGTGGGCTTCTGTATGGTTCTCACCCAAGCTTTACACATGCTCTTGCCCACCATTAACACTGTTCACCTTGCATAACACTGAGAAATGCCACTGTCCATACTAAATGTATAGCCTCCAGTACTTTAGTAGTCTTGTGCAACCCTGTCCTGCTGTGTATGGCCAAACCAAGCTACCTTGTCACATAGCTAGCCCACTTTAACCATGTTCACTGTTCTTCAACTATGCTCACTCTTCCTAGGTGTCCTGCAAGGGACAGATGGCAAAGGTTAGACAAGTTTAGGTCCTTGGGGAATAATGGGCTGTGACAGGCACTCAGGGGTGATGCCTGCAGGAGAGATGGGGAGGGGGGTGCTCACCAGTCCCAACAAGACTGCACGTGAAACACAGTGGTCAATAACATCAGTGCTTAGGGTTGTAAGAATTACACAACCCAACAATGTCAGAAGAAAGTCAATGACATGATACAATGAGCCTCACAGAAAGCATGCAGCATAACAGCTGACATGTCTGCAGTTAAGAGGAGGGTCACCTGGTGAATCTGGGAATCTTGAGGCAATGTTACAACTGCCTCATGTACACAGACAACCCTCTCCTCCTCCCAACAAATTCCAACACATGTGAGAGATGCAACCATATAGCCAAACTGGAGGCTAAGCTCTCTCAACTCAGTACTGGCGTAACCAGTCAGGAGGAGAAGAAAACCACACTCACTACAATTCCAGTCTCACATAGACCTACCACGACAGCAAATCAAACACATAAACACACAAAAACATACTCGGAGGCTCTAAATAAAAATCTGCCTAAGCAGCAGAGACCTCCAAAGCAGACACTCAAGCAACCGCTACCCCAAAACAAAACACGTGCAACACATAGCTCACAAAGCCAGTGTGACGAACAGTCACAGCCCTTAAGGCTAAACAACACACCTGATACACTTGTAATAGGTGACTCTATCGTCAGGCACACTGACGTCCCGCTCACCAGGCTGAACAAGGAGAAGGTCACGGTGAGCTGCCTGTTGGTTGCTAGGATCTGCCACATAACACAAGCACTCAAGTCACTCCAAGGCAAGTACAAATATGACTCAGTCATTGTCCATGCTGGTGTGAATGACCTGAGATGTACCTCCCTGGACTACATGAAAAGAGACATAGAGGCGCTCTCTGAGCATGTAGCCCAGGCCGGTATGACCCTGACCTTGAGTAGCATCTTACCCTCACAAAGAATGATGCCACAATATGAAGACAAGATGATCAATTTCAACAATTGGTTTAAGTATTGGTGTCACTCAAAGGGGATCCAATGCCTGTCAGCCTGGGATGACATGCTCGACAAGCCACGATGCTTCGCTAGGGATGGCTTGCACCTGTCACCCCTAGGCTTTTGGATATTGGCAAAGGCTCTTGCTACCCCCATAGTGCCTTTTTTAGGCAAGGCTCAAAAGACAAACCCACCTCCATAGGTATCACAAGGGATAAGAAACTAAGAGTAATGCTACTCAACGCCAGAAGTCTAAACCTCAAGATGCACGCATTTGAAACTCTCCTTAGCATGGAGAACATCGATATCTGTGCAGTAACAGAAGCCTGGTTCAAGGCTCCCGAGAGCACCCCAGCACTACCAAGTTATACCTCATACCATGCTTTTCGGCCCCAAAACTTGGACCGAACCACAAAAGGAGGGGGAGTATCAATATTCGTCAAAGATACCCACACCTCCAGGTTGGTGGCACAGCACGAAGCATCAGAGACTATCCATGTGCAACTAATAGTGGGTAAAACTGCCTTCCAGTGTATAGCCTGCTACAGACCACCCTCCCAAACCCAGGAACCCCACTCGGCCTTCCTGAGAACACTGGAAAATATGAAGGTCTCTCCAAACACCATTATATTGGGCGACTTCAACTACCTAAACATAGACTGGGAGCATTACTCTAGCTCCAACACCCTAGCCCAAAGGTTCCTAGAATTTATAAACTCAAATGCTATGGAACAACTTGTTATCACTCCCACAAGAGGGGAAAACATACTGGACCTGATCATCACCAACATGGGGACTCTATGCTCCAGACCAGAAGTGTATCCCTCACTGGTAAGATCAGACCATAAACTAATCTCACTGGATATTCACATCCCGACTCCACCCCCTGCCCAGAAAACCACAGTGAAAAACTTCTCTAAAGCAAATTTCACACTCCTCAAAACCTAGGTGGAATCCTTCAAAGCCCCCGGGCCTGCGGAAAATACAGCCCAGACCGCAGAATCCTTTATAAACGCATTCTATGAGCACCTTCAGGAATGCATGGATCATGCAATCCCAAATAAAACCAAGACCCAATCCTCCAAAGGCAGACATCCTGTCTGGTTAACCCCAGCCATAAACAAACTATACAATAGAAGGAGGAGGAAGCTACTACATGATAGAGCAAAATCCCAAAAAGGGAAGGCATCTCTGATCAGTATTAGCAAAAAAACTACGGGCATTCATAAAATCGTCTAAGGCCAGCTTCGAGAGAAAAATTGCACAGGACACTAAGGATAATCACAAGGCTTTCTTTAGTTATGTTAGGAACCTGGGTGGGAATTCCCAGATATGCTCAGAATTAGTCCAAAATGACAAAAAATACACCGAACCCACAGTCATTGCCAACATCCTAGCTGACAGGTTCAGCGCAAACTTCTCCCCCCCTCCCCACCAAAAGGGCAAATATCTATCCCAGCAGAGTGCTGCCCCCCTGACATCTCAGATGCTCAGGTAAGAGCCGCCTCTCCAAAGCAAAAACACAGCATCAATGGGACCAGATGGTGTCCTGGGCTGCGTCCTACATGAACTCCAAGAAGAGCTAAACCCAAACATAAAACTACTGTTCAATCTCAGCCTTACTACAGGATATGTACCCAAAGAGTGGTGTACAGCAACAGTGGTCCCTCTCCACAAAGGTGGTGTCTCAACGGATCCTGGAAACTATCTCCCCATAAGCCTGACTAGCTTGGTCTGCAAAGCTATGGAATGGATCATCATGGACCTCATAAATAAAGATATTGGGGACCTACAGACACTGGATCCTACCCAGTTCGGCTTTGTTAAGGGCAGATCCTGCCTCTTAAACCTGGTCGATTTCTTTGAAACAGTTACCAACGCCATTGACGAGGGGAAGGTGGTCCACACAGCCTACCTGGACCTCGCAAAAGCCTTTGATACAATACCCCACTCAGGCATTATAGATAAGCTCACCAGCTTAAATATAAACCCCTATGTCACTAGATGGGTTGCAAACTGGCTAAAGGACAGAACCCACATGGTTAGAATTGCTGGAGCCATGTCAGACTCCAAACCAGTTACAAGTGGAATCCCACAAGGCTCAGTCCTGGGACCTCTCTTGTTCGGTATATATTTCTCAGAGGTACAGGCCAACATGGAAGGACTGTGGCTGACCAAGTTCGCAGATGACTGCAAACTGGGCGCCATAATCGACTCTCCAGCCGACACAAGCATCCTCCAAAAGGGCCTCATAGAAACAGACAACTGGTGCCAGAGCCATGGCCTCAAACTAAATGCCAAAAAGTGTATAGTCATCCCCTTTGGCAAAAATAAAGTGCCCACAAATTACCACATAGGTGGTAATCCATTAAGTACAGAAGAAGTAATTAGGGACCTGGGGACCCAAGTTGATAGCAATCTCTCATTTGACAACCACGTGGCCAAAGTGGTTAGAAAAACATTTTATATAGCCCACCTAATCATGAAGGGATTCACATCTAGATCAGGGGAGGTCATCATGCCTCTTTACTCATCCCTCATCAGGCCCATAATTGAGTACAATGCCCCTTTTGGGATGTACCTTACCAGACACCTGCAGCAACTGGAAAGACCCCAAAAGTACCTCACCAAGAGGATCAAAGGGCTCAAACAGATGCCATATGCTGCCCGGTTAAAGAAACTCCAGCTCTACTCAGTGGCATACCGCCTGCTCAGAGGCGATCTGTGCCTGATGTATAAAGCCATGTCCAACCCGGAATTAATGGACATGCTGCACCTCAGAAAATCCTAATCCCATCGAGCTACATGCTCGAGAGACTTGAACCTCAGCACTGAAATAAATAGGACATGCTGGAGGGACAGATTCATAACCTAGAGGCTCCCTTCACTCTGGAATAAAATCCCAGTCCAGGTTAGGCAGAGTCCCTCATTGACTCTCTTCAAGAGGAATCTTGATGAGTGGATGGGAGATCGTAAGTTTACCCCGGATATCACTTCTGTGTCACTGTTAGACAGAGGCACAGTATACTAACCTCGAAAAAGGGCATAGCAAAATTAATTTAAAATGGGTGGCGAAAGCCAAACATACTCTGGCTAGGCTTATAAATGCCCTAGGGCAGATAGCCTAGTATGAACCTATGAACCTTCCAGTGCAAGGCTCATGGATGATGAGACATTCCCAACATCCCTGTAAGGAGATGATGATGATGGTGATGGCATGCTTATCATACTAGGTGACACGAACACCAGTCTGGGAGGGAGCAAACATTACAGTTTAGCAGCTATAACACATATAATATGTGGCAATTCTGCACAGGCTGATACTAGGGAGCACACAATGACCACTGTATATTTCGTCCCTAGGCACCTTGAGTGTTCAGACTCAGGGGACCACCAGCATAAGTATGTGCATTTTGTTTGTCTGCATCTGTCCAATTAACATTTGCATGCACACCACAGGACCTCACATGCTGTAGAGACAGTCATCATCACTCTGTTTTCTCTTGTACTGTGTACACACAGAACAGGCCATTACTATGATGACAACTGCAAAGGCTGAGGAAGGACAACAGGTTAATGTCAACACCTGCACAAGGTATGATAATGATGCCAACCTTCAGACGGAGTTACAGTCTCAAGCCAGATTGACAATGTCTGTCTCCTTCTTGGGTGGTCCTATAACCATTGCCCAGGGTGGTAGTATGGCCTCACTCACACGTCCTCTGCAGGAAGCACAGCATGGCATATACACCCCTATCAAAGGAGACACCCTGTGGCCAAGAGCACTACCATTACTTCCCCTGAGGCTATGTTGGTAGGTGAGTGCTCTATCTTGGGAATGTGCATATACACTATACAACAGCCTGGCAAGGATTCTTCACACTATCCAGTGTCACAGTCTGCTCCGGATATGTAGTCAACTCTTGGCATCAATCAGGGTACTGTCGTCCTGCTATATCTGGCCATTAAAGTGGCCACAACGCATGGGCATGTAGTAGCTCCATCAAGTGGTGCACAGAAGAAATTGTGTATGGCACTGATTTTGCCCTCCTTGTGACCTCCATCTCTTTCTCCATTGACTGCATTTCCCCCACCATTAGGATCTGTAGGCAGCCAGGCATCCCCAGGCACCTGTGCAAATGATGATGGTTGTGACCAACACTACCACTCCTTTTGTGTGAAGTGAATATGCCCGATGTATAGTGTGACTTAGCTGTCCACTGCCCAGAATAGGCTGTACATAACACTTCACACATCAGTTTATTCTGTGTGACACCATGCTTGAGGTGGACGAGATGTTGCCATTTCTCCTGTGCTAACATACACTGTGCCAACTGTCTGGTGATGTGGTTCAGCCCCTGCTGGTACTGCCGTCTGGGTTACTTCCTTCCTTATTATTATAGGGTGTAACATATAGCATGCTACAAAGATCTTGCAGACTGTGTCAAAGGCATACTGAATTCTCCTCCAGAAAAGTCATGGCAGCGAAAATAGGTTTTAACCAGGCCAAATATTTACTTCATTATATTCCTGGATTGCGCATTGGTGGTATTATACTGATCTTCAGCCACACTTTGCAGGTTTCACATGGACATCATCATCAAAGCTCTGGGTTATCCTGCATCATATGCAACACAGTTTGGATATACAAGGAGGTTGTAAGGTAGGTACGCATACTGCATGCAACTGTAGAAAAGTGAGTGCACCCGTGCGCCTCAACTTACCTACAAGGTAGCTCTATGGAATGTACCTGAGCAGGAAAGAGTGATATAGATGAACTGTATGCCATACATGGGAGTAATGGGTGTTATTAGGGTGCTGTGCATATTCACTGGTAAAGGGACCCTCTGCAATGCACCGTACCCAGTAGTTGATGGAATGATAACCCTTCCTTTTGATATAATGCTCTCTGTTGTCACCAGGTGGGGTCTTTTTTCCAAGTGTGCACAATTTATGGTTCCCAATACTTCTGAGAGGCAGATAGTATCATAAAAGCCATGCATAGTAGTGACTCTGTCTCCAATGCCTTGTGGAAAGAACAGATATGGTCAATATGTGCCAACAATTTATCAAGGAAAGTTTTGACTGTTTTACATAAAATACTCAGTGTCCCCCATCTTTGTCTGTTGTAGGTCCCTAAAGCAAGAATTGTAAGGGCTGCACATACCTTAATATCCAGTGACATGGGAAGACCACACAATCCTTCACATCCAGTTTATGGGCCATACAGTTCAACTAATATTTGATTGATGTCTTGATCCACATGGAACTGATCTTGGAGCTGCTGATCCATCATCTAATGTGGTACCAGCCTGCATTTGTATCACCACTGATAGCGCTGCATTCCACCATAAACAGACACTATTGACTGGTAATGACACTAATACTTAACAATTACTTCTGCACAAATAATGCTCCCACTCTCAGAATTATAGCCTGTGCAGCTCTGGCAATTTCAGTGTCTTTTTGCCTTTATAATCAAAGGTAATGGATTGCATACCTTTGTGGTTGATGACTGTTAATGGTGACCTGCTTTCAGCACTCTTTTATTTGCATCTCATTATGCATGCATTACACTGTGCTTCTTCATTTGCATGTCATTATATGATCATTTGCATGCCCCTCTTTTCATACCTTTTCACTCACTGCCTGCAGTGCTTCTGAGTCCTCTGAATTGTTGCCTAGCTGCTCATTCAGTGCAAGGCCACACTGCGAACTACACAAAATGAATACCAGCCATTAATTCATTTGAAATTGTTTTTCTGTCTGTGGTAATTCCTGAAAATAAATTAGTACCTATTTTTCTGTTTTATATCTTACTTATTTTCTGTTTCAATTAAAGGAGTTTTTCACTGACTTAACCTTTATATTTATGTCTTAATGGTATAGACTCATAAATACAGAAATCTGTAATATCAAAGAACTCACCAATAGTATCCTGACTGGATTTATATGGGTTACTGATGACAGTTATCACAGTCAGTTTTACTGCATCATAATTTCTACTAGCAAAGTATGGGAAATATGCTTTATTTATGACTATGATTTACTCAGGTTAAAGATGCTGAAATCGTGATCTGTGTTAATTACAGAAAGTATAATCATGGGTGGGGAGCAGAAAAAGCTTCAGTTTATCAATATGAAATCTAAGATACTGTCAGCATTACCTAGATTTTATGCTATTTGTCCCAAACTGTTAATACGAACGTAACCTATTAAAGAACAAGCATATTTATCAAATACTGAGTAGTTTACCTTGTCATTGTTTGGGGGTAAAATTCCCCCATGAGTTATATATTTTCAAATACTGTGATATTCTAGAATTTATTCAGGAAATCCTCATGTTCTGCAGGGGACACAAATGGTGTACTGTAGGTCTCAATATTATATTTAAAATATATATATATCTATTTTTGTTTAGCAATTTATAGCTCTGAGCTGTTCTCAGGCCTCCTGGCTTTTAGGAGTTCTGTTACAGCTACTGAGACAACAGCACCACCTACCCCATCAGATTTTGATAACAAAAGGAGTTAAAGTCTTGAATTTCTGACATGCATTTTGGATCTTTAAACTAGAATTCATTAAAATACAGATATCAACATCTTCCCAGCAGGGTTTACTATAAAAAGGGCGATCGGACTTTGTTCGATTTATGTTAGTCCAAATGCCCAATTCGATAGTATTGAAAGAACGAAAAAAATGTTGAAATGCACAACACCGAATGCACTACACATTTGCTGCTGTGCATTTCAACATTTTAATGCAGATCGGGAAATGTACCCTTTCCCTCACTGTAGTGCAATCTCTTAGTTTGTATATATATATATATATATATATATATATATATATATATATATATATATATATATATATATATATATATATATATATATATATATATATATATATATATATATATATATATATATATATATGTGTGTGTGTGTGTGTGTGTGTGTGTGTGTAGTAGGGGGTGTGGTGACACAGCCCCCCCACATGGGGGGGTGCAAGGGGGCTTGCCCCCCTGCAAAAACGTTCTTTACTGTGTTTTGCAGGACACTGCACCTTCTGGAAATGTGGAGAATATTCAAAAAATGTCAAATTCAAAATTCTCCATTTCCGCGTTCAACATTTTTTGTAGTCGTTCTTTTGTTTTTTCACTTCTTTAGTTTGGGAATATGATAACTCACACAAGGTCCGATTGCACAACTAAACCTCCCAGCAGAAAAGGATTCTTAATCACTGATTTCATTGCTGAGAGTTAGATCCTTTAGCAAAGTTGCCTTTATCTCTCACATTTTTATTTTGAAAATGTTAAAGCTTGCTGTTTTAGAATCTGAAAAAGTTGAAAGAAGAAACTCCAGGGATGTAAAATTTACTCTCCGGTGAATCAAGGGAAGCCATTTGGGTGCAAAGCAGTCTATCCTACTACATAACTCATTCGTACAATGTGATAAGAGGATTCAGCAAAGCATGTGTGTTTTCCCCATGTTTGCTAGAGTGTTTAATAGACCCACTATATTCTGATGTCTATTCAAAAAGAAGACCCTCTAACACAAATAACAGCCATATTATAATTATCCTTAATTCTTACAGCTTGGATGAAATGTCTCTGGTGCCTGCCAGATACAATGTTGTCACAACCTCCTTGCAAAGTCCAGTGAGGTATGTGATTTTAATGTTTTATACACGATGAGGTCAGCAGTGACAATTATAATATTTTTGTTTTTGCCAGGTAGTACTGTCTGCTCCACAAAATTTTAAGTCTGGCTGAATTTTAATGCCAGGAATTTTGATATTATGGCATGACTATGGATTTTTTTCTTCTTGCCATAAGCTCAATTAAACTGGAACCTCATATTACAGCAATGTTCTTTCCCTCTTTTTACAGCATAGCCTTGATGTGGAAGTATGCAGTGGTGGCTGGTGACTTCAAATCAAAGGGGGGGGGTCGCAGTAGACAGCTGAATGGGTGGGGCCAACAGGAGGGGTGTGGCCAACCAGAAAGGGGTGGGGCTATGCTCAAAACCACAAAAACTGGAACTTTAATTAAATACGCTGCCCTGGGTACCAAACCATTATTATGAGAGTCCAATCAAGACAAAATGAAGTGTAGAAGAAAAAATATTTCAATGTATTGGCTACATGACAGCTTACTTAATGTTTAGATAGAATCAAAAAGGTTGTGAGGCATGAAAAAATAAATTACTTTTTAAATACATTACTGGAATGCCAGTCGAAATCAAGTATAAAAAAACAAGCAGCACTCAACTCAAACCAGTTCTCATTGCACTGCAGTTCTATTTATAATTTATATTCAGCTTTATAAAATTACCAAGTAACATGCTAAAAATTGCAATCTCTGTGATACCCCCACTTGTAAAAATGTTTCTTTTCCAAAAAAGACCTGCTGTCTAACAACTATCTACTTGTTTCATGGGGGAAAACATGATCAAGGTAAAAAATGAACAGCAAACAAGAAACAAGCTCAAGATAAATTGATTAACGGATTACTGCACATGTTATGGACTACACATGATAGATTGCATTCTGTTTAGTTTATGGGTAAAGCCTGCAAAGATGACTGCAAGTCTCCAACAAATGTAATGAGCTTCTGAAAATACTGTAATCCTGTCCTTTATTACAAATCTGTCATATGCATTTCAATACCTAAGGCTTATACGTTATCCAGTTATGTAAATATTCTCTGCATGGCAACAACAAAAAAGCTTTCAGTGTTAGTAATTCTTTAACAGTATGCTTATTAAAGCTTACTTGCATCTTATAATCTCAGACAAGCTTACCTGATGGTCATTAAAGCATTGCTACTTAAACACAGAACAATAGGCACTGCAACAGCATGTGTTTTCTGAATAAGAAGCATAAATCAACAGTATAAGAATATGATAGAAAATCAGAACATTCTGCAAAATCAAGGACAGATGAAAAGCCACTATAATACTTGTGTCGACCTTGGATGGGAGGACACTCTGCACACTTACACTGCATAACTGCTCCTTTCCTTGCTTGAACACATCCAAAGTCACTGCATGGGGTGTGGGGTGTAACAAGTATGTCACAATTTGAAATGTCTCTGGCTGACAGTGATGGCCCTGACACATCTGTCATAGCTCTCAACCTCAGAGCAAGAAATTTGGACAAAGCCATACATAGAAGTGGGACAAAGACCCAAAAATAAGGAACATTTTTAAATATTGCTCTTAAAACTTGGAAAGATAATAGAATAGTAGGTTTTGCATTAATATGAATTTTCTGAAGGGTATAAAATCTGAAACTCAAATGTCTATCATTATTTTCTAACTTTAGTCTTTAATGATTTGCCACTAATTTGCCAGAAAACCACAATTTTATGAAAAATGAACCAAAATGAGATGCAAAAATATAACATAGCCACACAATACAGCTGGGAATCTGTCAAAGATGGGGCACTTTTTAATATTAGTACTGTTAACTTGAGCAGCTGACAAAATAAGAGAATCTACCTGCATTTCTGAAATAAAAGTAATCTATAACTCTGATCATTACAATTATTTATTAATTGTAAACCCTCAACATTTTCTTCCAAAATTGCCATTTTGAGGAGGGATTATAAGGGGGAGAGCAGCATTTTGAGCCAAAACCATGGACAGTTGAGAGGTTTGGATATGCCTAATTCTATAAAGTGATTTATTTGTGCGTGCTCTCAACCTCTTAATGCAGGAAATCTGGACAAGGCCATTGGGGGAACATGCAAACAGTACTAAAAATTGCTCTTGTATAAACTTAGCTAGTTGATAGAATAACAGATCTTGCTTTAGCATGCATTTTTCTGAAGGGTATGAAGTCTGAAACTCAATGTCTGTCATTATTTAGTGACGTCATTCCTAAATGATTTCCCTGTAAACTACAAATGATATGAGGAACAAACCAAAAATAAGAAGCAAAAATCTATTCATTCTGCAAAAATCTGGATAGTTCAGGGGTATAATTCGCCGGGGCTGTCTGAGTTTGCCGCCCTTCCCCCCCTCACAAAATCATGTTCAAATGGAGCCTCCCCTCTGCAACCATTCCAATGTCCCATTACTTAGCTATTTCGCCCCATTTACCATAAACACTGTAATGTGCATAATGCTTTACTTCTACGATGATTTGGATTTCATTTGAAAGTTTTATTTTACATTTTACAGCACAAACACTAATAGACATCTGCTAAACAAAACAATGCAGTCTCATAATGAAAGTAGACTTAGCATTAAAACTTCTCTGCCCTTGAAACTCACATTCATTGAAACAGCATTGAAACCCACATTCAAAGAAAATACATTTGGCCAGTGGCAGATAAAGATTAACTTTGGGCTGTTTTCAAATCATAGGCCCCTTGCACACGAAACATACATGTATTCTTTGATACACCTTCCTGATTGTATTAAATTATATCCCTTGTATAATACAGTACAGTTGTTGGACAGTGTTTTAAATTTGTTTTGACAATTTTTCCAGTAAACAATGAAACAAAATGAATGCACCAATAATGATAAAACTGCCCAATTCAGAACATTTCCATCATAAAAGTTTACTCAAACTTCTACAATCCACCAGTATCAGTAAGTATGCACAATCTCTGCAGAAGTAAAAGTCATCTAAATAATTCCACATTAAAGAGATCTGTAACTAATGAAGAGGTTGCTGCTAGCAAACAACTTTATATTTGATTGTTTCATTTACAAATAAAGTGCCTGGTGCCCTTGAGGAAAAAATTGCCTATGTTGCATTAAAAAAATGATAAGCTAGTAATATTGCAACTTATAATTTGAATGTGTTCAGGATCAGTGCACCGTTTCATCTTTGTCCAACTTTTGATATATTATGAGTATTTTACTGTGGCGGTTATTAAATCACTATGCAACATAACTATGCAAACAGAGTAGAAGATATATACAGATAGAATCAATCATATCTCTCAGGTGTCCCTGATTTTTAGGACATCCCTGATTATGCCAGCAAATGTTGGGAACCTCAAAAATTGTGTGATTTGGTGGTAAAATATGGGGTTTAAAGTCATTATATAATTCAAGGCATGAGAGTTACAATCGAAAATTAACACAAGTTTTCATGCATACTTAACTTTCTACAGTAAATGTTTAATTCACTCACAAGGTTTAACCATCTGATCTTCTTACCATTTGCGAAGAGATTACAGTAACTGTAAGATGCCCTTTGGAGTTCCAAAACTACAGTACACTTGACCAAGAAGGATCAAGTTTCTGTGTACCAGGAAAGGTGAAATATTGAAAAAGTAAAACTGCTACAACAAGCCGTCATGCTTCTATATGCAGCAGACATAATTGCATGGTTCATATATGTAGTTTCTTCTGTCATCATTCATCTCTGTATTGTGTACCTTCCTCTACTAAAATACACTTTGTTGTGTTTTTTCTGACTCTGCATTCAGCTCAGATAGCTTTCCATCTTTGCATTCTGCTCAGACCCTCAGTTCATTAGTACATTTCCAGCACACAGTGGTAGTTGTTAAGATGGTGTCCCAATGCCCTCATGAACAGCAGCCCTACCTTTTACCACTTCCCCATACCTAGACTCATATTACTTGTATTATTTAGAATCCCTCACAACCATAATTCCTTTATAAACTTCACTCCACAACTTAACTACAACCATCACAGACTACAGCTATGTACAGTATTATCAAAATATATAGTAATTTAGCCCCTTGCTATTTTTAGCATATCATTTAATGTCACATATTTAGTAAATATTGTATTGCACATACTACCAACAAAAGAATGTATTCTAGTGTAGTCACAATCTTTTTCAGCTGTGGCAGTCAATCACGTCTGGCGAACGAAGTTAGGAAGTCAGTCGTCAATTAATAAAATCCACAACCGCAAACGAGTTAATAAATTCACTTAACTGGCTGCAACTGTTTGCTTCTCGCTCTTTTCCCAGGACATAAAGCCCGGGAAGAGAGTGAGAACCATTCAGCAGCTATTCAGCCCATCCACATCACGTACGTGCCTGCGGACGTGGCAGTCCGAGCCCCTTCCAATTCTATGCGGTTACAAACCGCATAGACTGCTGGGCATCACATTGATGCTTTCACTCGTAAATCTGGACTGTTTTTACTGCAGGCTGGAGTGGATTTATTATTTTATTTAGTGAAACAAAACTTTTTTTTTTAAAACCCAGAACTCGAACTGCGCAAAATACGCATGTTCGCAGAAGAGTCAGTCAGAGGAAAGCAGCCGGCTGAGCTTAAGAAAGACAGTAAATAATAAACAAATTAATTATTTATTGTAGAAAGTTGTTTTTTCTTTTTTCTTGCTGGGGGGGGCTGCAGTCCTGCAGTTCGATGGAATGAGCCACCCCTGGAAGTATGTATCCTGCAACAATCGGGAAAAATTCCCTGAAATATCTCCATTTTAACATTCCTGTAAATATTACAGAAAACAATAATACCCCTTTGAAATGCCTTAATACCCTATAAAACCATAGAAAACAATAACAGTGTTACAAGACTGAAACTTTATTTTTATGTAATAAAGTAAAACTTAGTATTTTCAATTGGAAGATGGTATGATTTTTCCCACAAAATCAGTCTGTTCTGACAGTTGTATCTAGAAAGTCTTTATTTCCCCTGTATCCTTAAAGTAGCAGATTAGTTCCTTAAGCATTTCCTATTCCTGGCTCATTCACTAGTACCAGTGATTACTACAATGCCATATTGTGAAGGCCTATCCCTTGTACTAATTCAGCTTTAGTGTTCCTCCCACCTTATCTTCATATCCATTGGCTAGCCACACACTTCTATAACCCCCTTCCATTTCACTATTAAAAAATCTCCATTTACTGAGAGCACTTATTATTGTCCTACAGAGAGTCTATAAAAAACAAAAATAGAAATACAGGGTTTAATAACAAGGCTCTTATTATAAAACTTAAACATTTAGTGTCCCTTAGCTGGCCTTGACATGGAACACAGTGTCATCATTTCTCTTTTAAATAGAAAGACTCTAACTTCAGATTAGATT
This sequence comes from Protopterus annectens, assembly GCF_019279795.1. Classification (NCBI taxonomy): domain Eukaryota; kingdom Metazoa; phylum Chordata; order Ceratodontiformes; family Protopteridae; genus Protopterus; species Protopterus annectens. The sequence goes on along the minus strand of NC_056744.1, from coordinate 84,741,193 downwards.
CAGAGACTTCATGAGCTAATGCTCACTGACAGAAGTTGGTTATCTCAGTTAGTGTAAGAACTGCCTCACGTATCTAGAAAATGCACGACACACTGACAAAGCCTTAGATATCTGTGAGACATGCTGTACTGACATTAAACACTCAACAGAAGTTCTGACTTGTGATCTTACACAAACTCATGCACATGCACACAATTTATTATATAGCAAGAGGTTGTGAAGAACGCAACTGCAAAAGTCTCAGCTGTACCTCAAAAAACATAACATATTACATATTACACATGATGAGGTACTTGATAAGAAAGTGCTCACCTTTTCTTTTAAGAAAATGTTTTATTTTTTTATTTTTTTTATTTATTTAACATTTGTTGACCGGGAATGTCCGACTAGGTTCCACAGAGCCTGTTTTCAGCGGAGGCCCGGGGAGAAATGCTCCAGATGCATGTCTTTGGAATGTGGGAGGAAACCAGAGTACCCGGAGGAAACCCACGCGAACACAGGGAGAACATGCAAACTCCACACAGAAGGCACCCCAGCCGAGAATCGAACCGGAGAACCTCTTGCTGTGAGGCGACAACGTTAACCGCTGCACCACTGTGCCGCCCATGTTATATTGAAGTTCACCAAGGTCAATTTATTAATTGCAGTTTACTTATGGGTCATGGTTAATTCTGTGCATTTAGGTAACCAGATGCGTTGCACAATAATTACAATTATAACAGAATAATTTGTTTGCAGCACCTTGTGATAATGTACATTACTAAAAAACATTTGTAAACTATAAATTATGTTTAAGAATGCTTAATTATTACAGAAGCTACAAACTACAAGATGGATGCACATAGATTATCCACAGGGTTCCTCAGAAACGTACTCCTACAATAATAATATTATTACAAGCGCCATACTCATCTATATTCAGGAAAAACTAATTGTAGAATTTGAACAGCAGTTAAAATGTCTTCCTTGTTGCTGTGTCCCGGGGTAAGAGGATTATTCTATATGTAAGATGTTCTTTAGAGGCCTGTACAGCAAATTGGTTCTAGACTTGTTGTAGGTAATGCCCAAATGTACTATCACCAAATCAATTTTCTGATTTCTAAACATCAGCCAGAAAAGTAGCATTGAAGAATGAGTTGCTGCTTGAGTTAGGACCCAAATAATTGACAGTTCAGGTGCACTGAAAGCAGTTTGCATGTGAGCATAAGTTGGGTCACTTCGAACCTGTAAATAAATTTGAAATAGCCAAACTTGCTCAATATAAGCAATAGCAGCCCCTAGTTTGCAAGAAAGAGTTGTCCAAAGATAAATTTTGTGAATCGGATAAAAGTGGATCCCCTACTGCACGTTTCTGGAATGATACAATATTCAATCCATTACAGCCTCCCTAATTCTTGTGATTATTATTATTATTGTTATTATTATTATTAATATTATTATTATTCTCAGCTAAAGCATCTTCTGTGTAGAGACATGCGTGAATGGGCGTACCTTTGTTGAAGGCTGTGCGTCAGGGATGGCAACCCAGTACGTAAAAATCTACTGCCAATCATTAGCAGACCGGAGTTCCGCTGTGGCGACCCCTAACCAGGAAAAGCCGAAAGATACAACAACATTATTATTATTATACTGTATGGACTGCTGCAATTAATTTTCAAAATCAGGAAAAACATGTTTGTTAAGCATTTTTCTAATGTCAGAAAGATGCTTAACAAAATTTTGTTAAACACTTCTAAGCACTGTTAAGTTTACTCTCAAGCTACAGTGTAACAATGGCCAGTGCCCAAGTAGAACAGTGGCAAAACCTAAAACAGTTTAAAAGCTGTTAAATACTTCAGTCTGCAATACTTTAAAAAAAGTGTGGCAGAACAAAGTGTCTAATAGCATTTAACGCTGCTAGTTCCTTAGATGGACACTTTGCGTCCACTGTCTATGCAGTATTATTGAGTGATTTAATTTTGGTCAGGTCTCTCTGATCATAACTTTTATTGTGTTCTTGGCATGGATGTCAAGATTCACTTCTTGAGCATTGATTTGCTCTGTTTTTAAGCTGAATTTTTTTATATGTATGTTTGTTTGAAATGCTTAATACAGAGGATTATGATCCAGTCGCTGATCATAACTGGCTTATTATGTGTTCAAGATATGGATGCCATGAAATTCACCACTAGAGCAATGCTCAGGAGGTGAGTCTCTGCATCCATGTTGAAAACACATAAAGGGTTATGATCAGAGACCGATCATAATTCTTAGTAATGCAGGGCGCTTTATCTGTCCCATGTTTTACTTGTTACAGAAATAAAAAAATGTGATGTGTTATGTTGACTTTCAAAGCCATAAAGCACTTAGCAAGTGCTGTTAGAAAGACAGTGTACGAAATTCTGTTATGTCAGAAAAAGTCAGGAGCACATAACCAGCACAGACAGCAGGCAGATTTAACTGCTTAGTGCGATACCCAGTCTTAACAAGTGAAGCACGGGTGCTTAACATTTGTTAAGATCTGGTCTCACACTATAGAAGCACTCAAATGATTTGTCTTTTTTCCAGCTACTGGAGCATAGTCACTGTCTCCATGCACTACAAGTTGATTAAGATCGGCAACCCTATCATAATCCTTTACATTATTATTATTTTTTTCATTTTTTGCACAGTAGTATTAATATGCTGATAAAATGCTGCTGAAACTACATGCAGATTTATATTTATTTTATTTTATATTTGATTACTGGGTTAGTCTGACTGGGCAATCAGGTGCCCGTTTTCAGCAGAGACCCAAGGAGAAAAGCTCCTCATACACGACAATCATAAAAAATGCAAAAGCTCCACATATATGATAAAAATAAAAAAGTCAGAGATGAGTACAAATTAATAGAGCAAACAATAGTATATCATAGCATAGCATAGTACAATTTGTTATGGTAGATTTTTCCTATGTGTTTGACCTTTGAGTATTGCCAGATGAAGATTTATCTGAATGGTGGTAGTAGGGCTAGCCATGGTCAGTACAGGTACCCTGCCAAATGAGACTGAGGTGGGCTTTTAACTGGGTTTTAAAGATGGGACTGATGCTTTGCAATCTAATATCTGGTGGAAGAGAATTCCAGATCTCAAGAAAACAAAGTAAAACAAGTAATGGCTTCAAAGTGGCAAGCAGAACTGAAGATGACACACATTGCTGGTTTTATAAAGTGCTTGACAAATCTACTGAACACTGGAGTAGAATGAGAAACAGCAGCAGGCATGCCCCTTGTGCTGAAGGGCCATCATCTGCTTCCTAAGACTTATAGGATGATGATTCATTTAGGTTAAATACTCCAAATAGAGTCTTCTACAGAGTAGTCCTAAAGTAAGCCTTTCTTTGGGACATATCACAAATGTGATCAATTATATCCTTTACATCCAGACCAACTTTTAATGGGATCCATAAGAACATTTTGCATTCACTTTGCAAAACTTATTTTCTAACACAATATGAACATTTTACTACCTCCGTCCTAGAAGCAAATTTACATAATGACTAAGCAATCTGATAAAAAAATAATGAAAACTACAAAACACACTATTTTTGTATTGCCCCCAACACATGCAATATACATATTCCTCACAGCATATTTCATTACTTTTCAGTGCTAGGCTAAAACACTCTTGTACCAAATGAGTACAAACGCTTGACACTCTTAATTATCTTATAAGTCTCTACTGCATCGCAGAATAAAAAGTAATTTGTTTGTGGTGTAGTAGTATTATATTGTTTTAATAGTCCTATACTATTTCATTATGAATTTTCATACTGTTCTACATTATGCGACAAACTCAAGCTCTGTGAATGAATCTATACTTTCAATAGAATAATAATATAAAATGATATTGTTACACATAGTATTGCAAACGTCTTTATATTATTAAAAGGATGTCATTTGATTAAGAATGTCTCCTGTATAAATTAAATAACATAAAGCACTCAAAAAGAAATAAATATCCTGTCTTTATGTTACATTTTGGTGACATGAAATATAATATCCTTGAAGCAAGCAACAGATATATGTTTAACAGTCTGGAAGATGTGTGCTGTTGAAGAAATACTGAAAGCAGAGTTTGCTTTCGCAGTTTTTATTTGAATATACTGCAGGTTAAGGTTGGCACTGAATAACAGTGAGATTCTAATAACATCCTGCAGACTTGGGTTTGATTCTCAGTTATGTTATGAATGATTGAGCAAGTTACTTAAATGGGTCAGAGCTCCACGGGCTACCAGAAAGGTGCTTACTTACCTTGTATAGTTACAACTAAATTAAATTAAATGTAACTTTACATAAAGAGCCAGGCAAATCACTTTGAAAAGCTTCCACAAACTGTAGATAGAACTAATGCAGACACTTAATGGCATCCTTCTCAAATCATACTAAGCAAATGCAAAATCCAAAAAGAAACCTGTTTACGTGAAATAATTGTTGCAGTCTGCCTTGGTCTCTTCCCTAGTTTGGAATCCAAAATGTTGGTGACTGAATTTCAAATTTTTTGTGTATTGTCACTGCTTTATCAGGCAAAGTCAAAAACAATAAAAATAAAGTATACTAGCTATGTACTGAAAACTATAAAATGTATATTAGGAAAAAAAATCTAAATTCCAAAGAAAATCAGATCTTTTTTCTACATATCAGAAAAATACCTCTAGACTAGTTTTGAAGAATATGAAAAGCTTATTGTTGTATTTCTGTAGTTTATAACATGAAGTAAACTGAATGATCTCAGTGAATATACATGCAATTGGCTAAGAAAATAAGAAAATACCACTTGGTAAAACAGCAATGTAATGATACTATACTAGGATTAAAAAATAAAATTATGATTAATGCCAGATTTCGAGTCCAACTAAAACAATATCCATTTAACCTCCCAAACCTTCTCAAGCTCTGCAGGATGGATGTTAAACTATAACAGTCACCATATGTAATCATTCTAAAGAAGGGTTTCTGTCAGACCTGCCTCCCTGGAATGAACTAGGCCTGTTTCAGAGGAGAGATAAACAAGTCGAAAAAATGTTATACTAAATGCCAAAGGATAACAGTCAATGATTATGCATTTTGATAGCAAATTAATTGTTAAACAGCAAAGTATTAAGCTGTTTCTTGACTATTTCAAGTGTGCATGCATCTGTATAGTGTAGTAAATGTTTTTGTATGAGGATTTATTTGATGCCAGGTGCTTTTCTAAGATATGAGGGAGGCTTATTGTGATAGTATTAGAACTTATGGTCTAATTTGATCTCACTGTTTAAAACTTGCACATTAAATATTTCTGTCAGAAGTGAGATATGTACAGCATGGGACAAAAAATTCATAAAAGGCAGCAGCGAATGAGCTAGAAGTAAGGCAGTGGAACAACAATTCAGAAAGTCTAGTTCTTCTCATAAAGCTGAAGCCTCTGAAAGCACTGTAGTGAGGGGTTGTGACATTGAAGGCAGACAACAGCACCATGGATAAATGTAGTTGATGGCCTGACCTGAATACTGTGAAATCAGCAAGTTAAAAAAACAGTCTAGTATTCTCATCATAAAGTAATGATTTTGGAGGAGTGTCAGACTATAAAGCCATGAACCTGAAATCCAAGATCTTAGCTTCACACCTCTCAGTTACTGACTGTGTAACTTGAAGCAAGTCATTTAAACTTTATGAGCAAGAAATGGTAAGAATGTTATTTACTTCCCTTCTTTTCTAAGTTACAATCACTTAAAGGTATATGAAAGATATTACATCAAGCTACTCTGTCATACCTCAAAACAGATGTATAAGAAATAAATCCTGTAAAGAGAAATATATATATATATATATATATATATATATATATATATATATATATATATATTTTTTTTTTTTTTTTTTTTTTTCTTCTAAGCAAAATTTATTTCAGTATAATTGACCCTATACTGGATACTGGATGTTTTGTTTTTTACACACACACATGTTTGTGTGGGGTGTGGGTCTATATACAGTATGTATATATATATATATATATATATATATATATATATATATATATATATATACACACACACACACACACACACACACACACACACACGTGCATGCAAATATTTCAGATATATTTGAGCAAATCACACCTGTGCAGGGCAGCCTGAAGGTTCTGAAGCTTTCTTTTTTTCATTTATAGTGACCATATTTCAGCCTGACTTGCACTAATCATAATTTAAGGCTGTATGCTGTGGTTAGCTCAGCTCTTCTGTGCAGTTGTTCAGTTTCACCATGGCATAAAAAGATGTGCGATCACAGTCCATTTATATAATGTCAGCCATCAGAATGGCAACTTCAGTTTAGTTGTACTTCCTATGCAGGGACTAAGCACATTAAAAGTAAATAATGCAAACACAAATAAAAATATTAATAAACTATGAAGTACTTATTCCTCAAAGTACTGAGTAAAGGATTAAGCCTTTAGCAGCAAAATGTTATTTTTTAGACATCATTGCATTGTTGAAGAGCAGATACCACTCTTCTAGAAGCAAAACTATGAGAGAAAGAAAAAAAAAGCTCACACTGAGAAATGAAGTGAAATGTAATATGAGCGTTCAGGGCATGTGTGCTATTGTAAATGGCATTACAGCTGTCTGTCAATGCTCTGCATGCCTAGAAGCTGGAGGCACTCCAAGCAGGGCAACCTGCCAGAGTAAATAAAAACCCTCAGACCCTGATCTGTCAGTTTCAAGTTTCAAGGCTCAATGAACAGAGCAAGAGAGAGCCATTACTATTAGAAGAGGAAAAGGAAAGCAAGGGAGAGAGAGAGAGAAAAAAATATGGTGGGAGAGAGAGGCAAATGATAGCTGTGCTGTTGGTGTGGCATAGATAATTGTATCACAAAGGATTACATTAGCTACCAGTTTAAGGCTTTTAAATATACGAGCATCTTGACTTAACAGATATGTAACTGCACAGTTTTCTGGATCCTGCTTTTAGCATCTGTATTCTTCCCTGTAGTGCTACTGATTTCTGAAGGGAGTATTTCACAGGTTTAAGTGATTGTGAGCAGGAAGTAGTGTTTTGCATTTTGGGACATAAGGAGCACAGATGCAAGGCTACAGCAACTGCAGGTGACTCTAGGAGTAGTACTACAGGAATATGGACTGTGTTACAGTGTAGAAGCACTTGGGGTCTGAAATGTATCAAATCAAATTATGATACTACCACCCCCCCACCAAATAATTATTGAGGGTGATCTGCATGCATAATTTGATATACTAATCTAAATATTCTGTGTAAACCAGCAAACATTATTCACCTGAGCACTTAAATGTATAATTGTGTGTTTGTGTGCATATTTGTGTGTTGTTTGTGTATGTGACTATATGACTGAGTGTGTCTATCAGTGTGATCAAGTTGGGGAGGCTTTATTGTTGAATACATGTGAGTGTGTATGAGGATGTGGGAATGTCTGGGAGAGTGTGTGTGTGTGTGTGTGTGTGTGTGTGTGTGTGTGTGTGTGTGTGTGTGTGTGTGTGTGTGTGTGCGCGTGTGTGTGTGTGTGTGTGTGTGTGTGTGTGTGTGTGTGTGTGTGTGTGTGTGTTTTGAGTGTACGTATAGAAGGTGCCTTAGCTAATGTGGTGATGCATTGGCAAATAAGAATACCATCACAGTCAGGGCTGACTGTGCTAGTGTTTTGTTGAGACACATGGCAATGAGGTGATAATGCAGTCTTTCTGATTGTGACCATACATATCACAGTCATTTTAACTGACCAACTCACACTGGACAGTTAGCATAATCTGCAAGGATTTTACTGAACTGCCTTTGTTATGTATTGTTATTTAATGTTTAATTTTAGTTGCTTTCCCCACTTGACACAAACCTGAAGAAGTTCTAAACAGACAAAAGCAATCTATGTTAAAATGTTTCTGAATGTCGGTAGAAAATATTTCTATGGAATTTTGAAGACTTATGTTAACTTTTCCTTTTTTGATATGACAATGAAATGCTTTCAGGAAGTTTTAGCAATTATTAATGTGTATTTTTTTAGTTTAACTTTTAGTTTAGTTTACTTTAGTTTAACATATCCTGGAATCACACAGCTTGAAGGAGGGCAGCACTGTGTAAAATATCACACCGGGGTATGGGGAAGTGGTATTTATCAAGTAAACATGCTAATTGTTTTTTACAATACAGATACCATCCCCATGCTTTTAAACTGGTATATAAATGGAATGGAGAATTTTTACACTTTTTTCTGTTTTTCAGCTACAATTTGGATGGCTTGTTTGTGTGTTTTTAAGAGGATCTGAATTGAACCAGCTTGCGCTTCCCTACATTCATTAATGGATCTATACTTTGGAAAGTTTTAAAGAAAGTATTTCTACCACCTGTTATTAGGTGGGATATTCACAGTATGGTTTATATTATGTGGCTGAACTCTAGGGGAATCTTAGATCTTCCACACAAAGACGTTTCCTCATTATTGATTTATTTACTTTATTAGCTGCAATGCTGACCTTTTAGTCACTAGCAGAGGAATGCAAATAAAGGAGAAGTCTCCCATACACATGCCCCTAGAGCAAAGAACTGACCATCAGTCACTTAGTGCTTCCCTCCTGCAAGCCAGCCCTCTCTAGGATTACAGTAAAACCTGGATCATTAGAAAGTTGGGCCATTACCTTGACCATACATGCACCACATGGTGTAGGGCTGGTCAGTGTAGTTCCTGAATGCTCTAACTCTTGACCTGAGGAACATATTAATGGCGGATGCAATAGCAAGGAAAGTTTGGAGTTTTTAAGACATATTAATTTAAATTATATATATGACCATAAGAAGAGAAAATATTGTTTTAATTACTCTTGCCTTTAGGAAACATGTTTCAGAATATTTTTCTCCAGTCAATAATTCAGTACCTCACAAAGGACATTCATATTGTTCTTCTTTTCTAGCCTTATGTGTAGTATTATTAGAACCTGAACAGTTCTTATTTAAAGCAAAATGCATTATTATTAAAACATTAATTCCTTATTTTTGTATCTTCAGGCTTGGTTTGAATCACTTCAGTCTTAAAGTGAGAGATAATATAGTCATTTAATATGATTTTATATAAATCCCTGTGTGGTGACACTGTATAAGTGTATAACAATACAAAGGGAGTTGTAGGGGTATAGCAACTTTTCACAAAGGGTTAAATCATCTGCCTGCACCTTAATAGAGCACCAGTGGACAGGGTCAAATCCTCAAAAATCACACCCTGTCATCCCTTACTGCTTAACTTTAGTAAGCCATGACTGTATCTAATAGAGCCAGAACTGGTTTCTAGACTGCATATAAACATACCTCTCAACTCCCCCTGATTTTCAGGGGTGTCCCTAATTTTAACTCAGATTTTAGCTTTGTCCCACTTCCCTCCTAAAATTGATGACTTTTGGAGAAAAGGTGGTGAATTACATTTAATAAATAATGACAATAATTAGAGTTATAGACTCATTTTACTTCAGAAAATGCATAGTAATTCACAGTCTTATTCTGTCAATGTCTCAGGTTAATCATATCAATATTTTAAGTGTCCCTCACTGCCCATGATTATTTATGGATTTGTCCCCGATTCTGTTGAGATTTTTCCCTGATTCATTGAGAGCTATGTATATAAAGTTTACTGACTGAGGTATTTTTGCCATTTGAGTAGATTCTCTTGTTGGATCTATCAAGGATTAGTGTTTATTTCCTATCACTTTTCTGCCTTCCTGGCATACATGAATACCGATAACTTAATCATACCATTTATCGGAATGCTGTACAAGGAGTGAATATGAATAAAGATGAGAGGAGTTCTGTTATCTAGGCAGATCTGAACTTTTTTTTTATAAAGACCTAAGTGTTATATCCTTAAATGTTAAAAATGCGGTACACTACAGTTAAAAGCCCACATTTCTGTCCTGCATTATTATATGAACAGGAAGATGCAACAAAACACTAAATCCAATCACTTAAAAAGCAAACACATTCGTCTCTGCTTGGACCAATAATGTAATGTATGGCATTTCATTATTTATCACTGATACACAAAGTCCTACTCAAGGTCAGGCAAGACTATGCTCAAATGATACCTGTGGCTGCAAAATGGCTAAAAGAGGTATGGCTGACCTACTGCTGGATGCGTCAGCTCAGCCTCCAATATAAATATCAATATTCAAAACTCTTCTGGCACAGTATTTAGCACACAGTCCCAAGTTACATAACTTATGTGTTCATATCTCCTTTCTCTATGAAATCTGATAGCCCATCACAGTCACTTCCGGCCATGACGTACTGAAATATTCCAGAAATCTGGCAAAAGGAAATGTTTATAAGATCAAACACAGCAGGTTTACTGTTTTGGGCAGAAAATATCAGAGTACATCTCCGACGTTTCCATTAAACATAAGATGATTAGTTAGTTCTCTGATCATAATCAACTTAATATGTGCACAAGTTATAGATGGTAAGAATTTCACCTTGAGAGAGGAGCGAAGTGAAGCTGGAGAGGTGAATCTTGACATCCATGTCAAGAACACATAAAAAGAGTTATGATCAGAGAGAACCAATCAAAATTCTTTGTAATGCATCATGGAGCTTTATCTACTCCATTTACTACCAGTTACAGAAAAAGAAAGGTGTAGGAACTCTGTGTTTTACAGCTTTGATAGTCATAAAACATTTAGAGTTGCCACTGAGACAGTGAGCAGAAGCAAAGCATCCCACTGAGTAATTAATAGCTTTAAAAGACAACACTTCTCTCCACCACACTTTTTGTTTAAAAGTGTAACAGAGAGAATCATCTAGGAGCTCACTTTTTAACCTCTGCTCACTATTTTGTTGTGACTGGTACTGGTGGCTGTTTCATTCAGGAACAAGACTAGAGGTTAACAGCACTTAGCGGTGCTTAACAAAAGCTGGTTAAGCATCTTTCTGATGTCAGAAAGATGTTAAAAGCCTTTTTCCTGATTTTGGAATGTAAATATGACACTCCATACACTACCACATACATTTTTAAGACTACCTGTTCCCTCTCTTTTCAATCAAACCTAGCTTATTCATCCAATAAAGTGCATTTGTCTGCCATCTCACCCTGCATATTATCAGAACCTCATTTTTCAACAAACTTGGCTGTCTGGATTTATTAAGGTAGTCTGCATTACAGACCCCCTAAAATGTACTCTTTTTTTCCAGTCTGGGACATGAAGTTGTGTAGAATAACTGAGTTGCTGGTGCCCAAGATTCAATGTGCAGCTTAAGACAGATTTTTAGAGTTGCATGTCACAAAGCCATGTGACAAAGCTATAGCCACTGTCATGAAACATAACTGATCAGACCATACAAATCACTAAATACTTGTTAGAAGGAATTGTCATGAGATGTGAAAGGCAGAAATCAGAATTTAAATTTGGTGATAAAGGATGACTTAGCCTAGCTAACTTTACAATTTTCTTGAGGTTCATAGATGATTATTAGGCTAACAACCCTAGAGGGCCTTTTTATGCCTAGCCATGCTTCCCAATGCATTGGATAGGTTCTGATACCATAGTTTTGTTATGACTTGTCGAGCATTTACTAGATTCTTCTTCATAACAAAGTCATAGGAACCAGACTAGGAAGTAAATTTATGATTTGCCATCCACTGGTCCAGTTTACACTTGAATAAGAGTAGAGAAGAAATCGGCTTCAAATGGATGAGAAGCCTGGTCCAGGCAATGGGCAGTTGCTGAGCCATATATACTTATCCCTCCAGCATGTATTATTTATGCTGCAAATGAGATTTAGGTCCCTACATTGGGTATTTCTGATGCTTTTTGTTTTGCAGGATGTGCAACAGGGCTAGATCAGAGGATGCTTTGGAGGCCAACTCTAAATCACCACTCAGCAGTCTGTAGAAAACTGAGTATAAGGCTAGGGCTTTGAGGCAGTCCACATATGACATGTTGTCTATACCATGTATTCTTCCTATGAGAAACCTCTGTGGATGCTCCAGTTGTTGCATATGCCTGGTAAGATACATGCTGAAGGGGGCGTTATACTCAATGATTAGTCTAATGAGGGCCCGGTATAATAGAACAATAACATCTTTGGACCTGGGTGCCACACCTATGCTTTAAGTTGCAAAACAAAGAATGATTTCCTTAATAAAGCAGACACATGATGGTCAAAGATCAAATCACTGTTTACATGCATTCCCAAATCTCTAACCACTGGGTCTGCTCTTAGGGGTGTATTATCAAGCTAGTACTTTCCAGGGCTGTCTGCCTTTCCAAAATATATTATTATACATTTCTTGGCATTGAGTTTTAGACCATGACTGTGCCACCAGTTAGTCTGTGTCAGGCCTTCTTGGTGGGTATTTGTGACTTTGGGGGATTATATGACTACACCTACTTTGCAATTGTCTGCAAACTTAGCCTGTCAAAGGCCTTTGATGTTAGTCTTGACTTCAGATAAGTAAGTGCCAAAAAGGAGTAGCCCCAGCATTGAGCTCTAAAGGATTGAATAGTGACTGGACTTTTTAGGTAAACTCCCCTATCCTGACTTTTATGGCCCTATCTGTGAGCCAGATAGCTATCCAGAGGGTCATCTAGGGGTTTATACCTAATTTCTTGAGCTTGTCTACAATGCTCAAGTGGGGTATTGTGTTGAATGCTTTGATCAGGTCAGGGTAGGCAGTGTTCACTGTTTTTCCCTCTCCTGTTGCCTTGGTGGCCTCCTCAAAGAAATCCACCAAGTTGTATAGGCATGACCTGACCTTGACAAAACCAAACTGTATTGGATCCAGTGTATGAAGGTTTTGTTTGTCATTATTTATCATATCAATGATGATTCTTTCCATGGCTTTATATATGAGAATATTCAGGCTTATGGGTTGGTAGTTTTCTGGGTCTAGGGATGGCCACAGCTTGTCAGAGTGAAAACAGTTGCAGTCCTCCATTTGCTTGACATGAAGCCTGTTTGGAGGCTATAGTTAAATAGTGATTCTAGAGGGCCTGATAGGTCATGTTTCATGCTATCAAGGAGGCATCCCAAGATATTACTGGGGCCATCAATACAGTGTTTTGCTCTTGGCAACTGCATTGAGGACCTGTTCTCTAGTGACAGGGGAGTTACAATTGCGGGTATTTATTGAGAAATGTCTGGAGGAGAAAGTGGAGTAAAACTGGAGATGAGCTTATCAGCCAGTAGATTTGCTACATCCTTTGACTCTGTATAATTCAGCACATTGTTGTGTGGTGGCTTTGAGACTGCAGACATAGCTGAAGAATGCCTTGTGATTGTCCTTAACCTGGGAAGTTACTTTTACCTCAAATTTGGCTTTGGTAAGCTTAATTAGTCCCCTGAGTTGTTGTTGTTGCTGCTATTATTATTATTATTATTATTATTATTATTATTATTATTATTATTTACATTGATGAGGGAGTTCTTACCTTGCTGGGCATTGTACATCCTATTTTGGCCATGATTTTCTTCATGTTATGCAACCTATTTATGTTGGAATACCACCAGGGTGGTTTGCTTCTTGAGATAGACCTGTGCTTATTATGGGTAGGTATTTCTGCCTCTATGCAGATGAATACATGATTGTAAAGGGTTTTTGTAAACAAGTTTACGATGGTAGTTATGTTCCCTAGGTTTGAGTGAGCTTGAAATTTTGTCAGCGTGTTACTTTGTCACTTAGTAGGAAGTTTACCTTGGAATTATTCCTAAAATTTCTAGAGTTAACTAGTGTCCCGGGTTTTATTTTTATTTCGAAGAAGACAGTCTGACCAGTGAGGATGTTACACTGGGGAAGGGGGGGGGGGGGTTGCAACGTTCCTCTATATTATTGAGAACTAGGTCAAGGATGTTGGCATCCCTAGTGGGCATATGGAGTAGCTGTTCCAGGACATTAGTACTGGCAAAGTCCAAGATTCTTTGGGCTTGCATGTTTGGGGTTGTGTATAATTGCCAGTTTATAGTGGTGTAGTTGAAGTCATCCATGAGTATAGTTTTGAGCTGAATGGAAAGTGACTCCAGTTCATTTACATAAGTGGTGTGGGTTTCCAAGGTCATAGAGGGTGACATAACTCACAAGCATATGTTATGGGACTTTGCTTGTGGTGAGTTTTACGTGAGAAGTTCAAGGGCATCATACTGTTTGACCAGCCTTAAGATGTGTTTGTTTTTGATGTACACTAAGACACTTCCAACCAGTAGTATAGCTGGGCCAGGGCAAGAGGGGTAACTGCCCCAGGCACAAAGTGTTGGGGGTGCGATCACTGGTTCTGGATCTCTTTTATGCAATAATGGCTTTTAAAAGCTGGTATTGCATTTGTAGTCAACCTGAGTACTGAAACACTCCATGTGTGGTCCAACTGTAGCAACAACTTCCTACATTGTAGCAATAAAACCTGTAGTGCTCCATGCAAACAGGGTATAAACTGCAGCAATTGTTTGCTACATTTGGCATCTGGCCTCCTTTTTTTTTTACTCAATGGAAGAGCTTGGAGAGTTGAATAAGGTAAGTGCTTTTTCTTTCACTCTTCACTTGAAGAACTGAGGTGGTAGGGCGCAGGTTCATGGAATTGACACAGGGCACTGGTTGACCCAGCTATGTTTCTGCCTCCAGCTATTGTCCCAGCCTGTGCAGTACTCATCTACTGTAAATGTCGGGATGACATTACAGACCTGCACTGCTGGAGTGCTCTCCATGACTTTAATGATAATTTTTATTTTATATATATATATATATATATATATATATATATATATATATATATATATATATATATATATATATATATGTGTGTGTGTGTGTGTTATGGCTCGGACCATTACCTTAATATGTCCAAGATTTTGTTACAAAAAGAAGCATGGTTGATGTTTGGTTATAATACATTGCAACTGAGAGTCCTTAATAACGAACTGCTTGTGAAATATTTAATATAAGTTAAAAATGTATTTAATATAAATTTAAAAAATGCATTTATTTATTATTTCTAATATTTATAGGAAGGTATGGAGTTGATATAGGATGATTGTCCTATTCTGCTGCAATATGTTTACTAATATCTTTATTTTTTCATTATTTAAGTATCTAATTTATTAATTTATTTAATTAATTGAATGGTTGTATTAAAGTGTGAATATATGTGATTTGAACAATATACCATTAAAAATCTGGAAGGCATTTGCTGAGGCTCCAATTCTTTAGTTAAACAAATAGTTTGTTTTCCCTGTTGCCAAAGCTGTAGTGTTTTAAGCTGTGCACTGCCTTGTTACACTGAACTGCTTCCACACACCCATAAGGCCCAGCTGGAGTGAATACAATCTGTAGCCAGGCTCACGACCTGAGTCCTGGGACTTATTCCAGGTTTGAATCCTGTAACAAGAATCACACTAATCCAGTCCTCTGGGATCAAGATTTTTACCTTGGACACTTATTCCCATATCTCCCCAGCCAGTTATCCCAGTCGATAGGCCACTAACAGAATCTAGTCATCTGTGTCACAGTGAGTGTTTCATCCATCTATGCCATACAACCAGTGATTCACTATGAAATCAATTTCACTATTTTATCTAAATCATTAATTTCTTTTCATATAAATTAACCCTAATAAGTGATATTTGCTGTTTTCTTTGCAGCAAAGGTAACAACACATTAGCTAGAATTGTAAGAGAAAAGAAATACTTTAACAGTAAATAACAAGCAGTTCTCTAAGGCAACTAAATGCCATCAACATTGAAATAACTGAGAGCAGGTGAGCTGTTTGGGTGCTATTTAGTTTTAACCTGGTATGAGGATGGAAAAGGGCAATGTTTCTACCTCAGAGCACTTGGTTGTCAAGTTTATTTCTTGGCTTGCATGCCTTCAGCATCAAGTCTGCATGTCTTCCCTGTGTCCACATGGATTTTTGCCTGGTGTTCTGGTTGCCTCGCACATCCCAAAGAAATGTCATATGTAACTTGGCAATCCTCCAAAGTACCCATGTAAGTGGTGTGTGTGTGTGTGTGTGTGTGTGTGTGTGTGTGTGTGTGTGTGTGTGTGGTGTGTGCATGAGTGTCTGTCTCTGTGTATGAATATGTGTATCTTGTGATGGACTGATGTCCCATTCAGTACTCGTTTCACTGCCTTGTACCCCCTGAATGCTGGGACAGACTGCAATTCTTTTATGACCCTGAAATGGATTAAGTGGATTATCAAACATGAATGAATGAGGAAGGAACACTTGCAGTTAGATTTCTTATGAAGCATAACTTGATATTACACACTGTCTTCTTTATAATCTACTTGTACTGCATGAGGCACGGTGATTAAGTGCTTCTATTGCACAAGGCCTGATATTAGCGATTGTTAAGCACCCTCTACTTCATTTGTTAAGATAGGGTATTGTGCTAGGCAGTTAAACTTGCCAGTACTGAGCAGCAAATGACAGCAGCGGAATAAAAAAAAACACAGATTTGTTTCTGCTTGCAGTCTGTGCTGATAATGTGTCCCTGACTTTTTCTAACAAAACAGAATCTTTTCTATTGTCTTTTCTGGCAGTGCTCACTAAGTGCTTTACAGCTTTGAAAGCCAGCAAAATACATAGCACTTTTTTTTTGTTTTGTAACTAGTAGTACATGGAGCAGATAAAACTCCATACACTACAAAGAATTATGATCGTGTCGCCGATCATTCTCCTTAACTATATCTTCTCCGTATGGATGCAAAGATTCGGCTCTCGTGGTAAATTTCTTGGCATCCATGTCTCAAACACATGACCTGATCATAATCCTTTATATTACACAGTGTCATCTCTGATATGTACACAGGCACAGTCTGCATTTTAAAATGTTGATAAATTGGGCTTCCAGTAGGGTTAATCTTCTGACCAATGTGGAAACCAGATGCTACTAGCATAGTCAAATCTCTGCTATCTTTTGTTTGCATTTGTATATACTACCAGATGTTATTTTTGATTTATGCAACTTTATGCATTTTTTATTTATTTATTTATTTTTAATTCTTCACTGAAATCTTTAATCTGTTCATTCAGGGTTATTTAACATCTAACTGTACCTGGCTCCTATACAGAAACAGTATAATTTAACAGTGGTCCCAGAATTGGCCATATTAGTGGGTTTAGAAATGCCAGGCACCCTCACTATGTATGGTGAGACAAGGAAGAATCTGAGCAAACTACATTCCATGCTTTCAGACATAGTTGGAGCACTCATTTTTTGCGTCTTTCGACTTTTCTCTTTGTAGACAATACTGTTATTTAGTTCTCTGGTTAACTTCTCACCAAGTATTATTATGAGAACTAATTACTTTGTACTGACACTATCATATTTATTTAAGTCAGTGATAACCTAGTATATTAATATTGATATATCACCATTTTAGTTGCTGTTAATATTATTTGATATCAGTATCTTTATTATTGTTAGTTAATGTCTTGTGTTTTTGTTGCTGTTTGCTTTAGCTTAGGATAAGTCATGTGACTTGAATAAATGACTATGTTTTATTTTACACTAGGTATTTACAAGATACATGTTGTTGCCTTTCGTCTAATTCATGGCTGAAAAGTCTCCTGGAATAGCTGGCTCATCTGGTTAATAAATGAATAAATAAAATATATGTGTCTGTTTATTTTCCTGCAGCTATCCCACCAGCATTCCAAACTTTGTCAAGGTGCGCTATATAATCATGTGTTCCACGGGAGGGCATTCAGCTATCGAAAAAACTAAGGAGTCTCTCCTCTCAAGGAAGTAATGATAAAAACTGGTTTCAAAAATCTTCCTTCCTGGCAAGCTTCCAGTAGTCTAGTGTAACACCTAAAACCAGGTCACAGCAGTGCAGATATATGCATTGCCACTGTGCCAGTAGATCAGCCATAATCTTCCTTAACAGAAATATGGGGAATTTACTGCCAAAGGAAAAATGCCATGTTTCTAGAATGCAGCTGTTATCAAAAGGTAATATTAGGTTTCCCAAACCACTACTAATCAGAAGATAATACCACGTGTATTAGTACAATGTGGTAACAGCAGAGGCAATGAAAAGGGCATCTCTTTTTGACTGTCATTTTTCTACATATTGAAGATTCATAATATTTTAGTGGTTACAAATGAGCTTTGCAACAGTTTGCATGCTCAGACTATTAAGAACCATACAGACTGAATCCTTAGTTGGTCCTCTTAAACCTGTAACACACTGGTCTTTCAGGCTTGCTGCTGGGGTAACACATAACTGCACCTCAGTGCCATTATTTGGCTAGCTAAATAATTCATATACAGAAAATAAAAGTCTGCCTTGCTTTTCTGCACTTGCTTAATGGCTGAAACAGCTATACGTGGCTTTAGAGTTCCCTTTGGATATAATGGGCTGAGTGGAACAAGTAGTTCTTACGTTTCACTTTAACTTTATCCTTTGTAGTTAGAATGGCTTCATGATGCATTTTAACTGAGATGTGGCTAGAGATTTAAATCAAGCAAAATGTTGTTACGGTTTGCTATGCAGTGCACAAAAGGGAATAAGTAGTAAACTATGAAATCTGCATCTTGTTTCACAAAGTGAAACAGACATGTCACCCATGGGGAGCCATAGAGCACAGCAATACCCTTCCTGTATTATTACAGTGCATTAGTGGAGCACACACAAATTATTGATAGAATGTGCTTCTAAATGCAAGCTGCTCCTGCTGTGAGCTTTCGCAACAGGAAGCCAAAAGAAATGAGGTTAACAGTCCGCCTGCAGCTTCTTATACCTGACTGAAGACAGCATATTTTCTTATCTTCCATCAGTATGCACTGGGCACAAAGCTGACAGTGCTAGTCAGTTCTGAAGGTAAACTACTATCCCTGTTGTTCTAATGTAAGACAACTGTCTGGGGGGATGTGCCAATATATTAAAAAAAAAAAAAAAACAAGCAAACAGAAGGGCAATGATAGCAGTGTTATCAGGGCAGTCATTTCTATGGGACTGCTATGCGTTATGCGAATTATTAAATAAGTAGTATGTGCAAATGAAAATATAGAACCATAAAGCTTTTTCTTTTTATTATGTGCCTCAGAGAAATTCTGTAGATGACACACTTATGCGTGATGCTTATTAATCTGAATTGCTATGACAAACCTGAGAAATGCAGTGTGGTTCTTCTCCCTTATATCGGAAATATGATTTTTTTTAAATAAGTGTCACTTCCAAAGAGCATTATATACTTCTGCATATAACTTCTGTCTGAGGTATAATGATGTATTCACTCTTCATCTGAGTTTTTGGTTGCAGTAAAGAAAACAGACACATTTTTTTTCCAGACCATTTCTAAAGAAAATGTGCTTTTTCTCCATACAAGTCAAACTAGATTCAAACAAGAGCTGCAAATGTCTCCAGTCTTCAGCAGAATTACATTTACTACAACTAAATATAGAAGTGAAACAGCTCTGGCCAGAACCAATATGGAACAAAGTGAATGCACTGAAAGGTGTGGTACAATATTATTTATTTATTTTCGTTCAGTAGCAGGTTAATCTGACTGTTCACAACCCACTTACAGCAAGAGACACAGGGAGAACCCATAATCAATAAACAATATGTTATATTAGTTCTTAAGTATCCTGGTATTTTGGGCATCCCATTTTTTGCTGTAAATTTGAAAACAAGCCTCTTTTCCATAGCTGTGATGCATTTTCCTCAGTTTAACATTTAATTGTGTTCTATGCACAATTACTACTAAATCAGTGTACTTCTTTCCTACACTGTGCCCTTACATGCTGTAGTAAGTTGAATAGCCCTCTTGCCCCCACTTCCCCCAGTCTCTGCAATGATTGCACTGTTAGACAATATGACATTCCTGGAATGCCTGTGCGTGTATCCTCACTCTTCTACAGCTGGGCAGAGGTAAATAAGGTTCACTTTGTTACTTCTAAAATCTAACTCAGAAGGTTTACAACTGTAGATTTATTTATTTGACGTTTGTTTACCAGGGAGGTCCGACTTAAGTAGCAGTCTGTTTTCAGCAGAAGCCCAGGGAAAAAAGCTCCAAGTACAGTTAAACAAGTGACATTAATTTACAATGTCACATTAATAACAGAGAAACAGCAAAATATTGATCCAGGTAAAACAGAGCAGTACTTTTCAGTCCATTAAAGTAGGCATGGGTTGGCAGAATGGAGGCCCAGTCGAAAAGAAAAGAAAAATCTCGAGTAAACAATTTTTTTACACATATAACATAGTAGAGTAAGCAACTGTTCGTTACATACAGAAATAATATGTATACACACACACACACACACACACACACACACACACACACACACACACACACACACACACACCAATGTGTAGATTTGCCCAAACTGTTTTATAATTAGTAAGATGAGGAAGACTCAGGAATAAAGGTGTGATTATTTTAAGTTAGCACATCCTCTTTGATGTTTTCTTTGCATGACTTTATCCTGTGACTGTTATGGAATATTGGCAAGGAAGTTGTGCACTATATGACAAGTTAATAAGTTGTGGACTGGTACTCAAGCACATTTGTATAACATTTTAGAATTAAATTTCTTGTTCTTTTCTGCTAGTATAATATACAGATTTTGCCTTTTCTGTTGAATGGTCTTGTACTATTTATGCTGTTAACGTGAACAGGAAAAAGCTGAAACACAGGTGATCAAAAGGCAACATCTTTGTTCTCAGATGAAATGAAAAGAAAATCTGTACAATTTATCATGTTATGATTAATGGAAAGTTACCAAATACTATATTATTTATACTATTTGTTTGATAGTTGGTAAGATAACAATATCACACTGCAGCTATACTTTTGATAACAGAAAAATAGATGGTAAAAATCTAAGGAAATACATTCCACCACACTAAAATGAAATAAAAGTATTTATTTATTTTAACATTTGTTAACTGGAAAAGTCCGACTTGGAATGAACCAACTTTCAGCGGAGGCCTGGGGAAAAATGCTCCAGATGCATGTCTTTGTAATGTGGGAGGAAACTTGAGCACCCGGAGGAAACCCAAATGAACGCAGGGAGGACATGCAGACACCACACAGGAAGCACCCTAGCTGAGAATTAAACCAGAAAACCTCTTGCTGTGAGGCAACAATGCAAATCACACAACCCTTTTGTAAGAAGACCTGTGGTGATTTGTTATGCAATATTTATTAATTAGGGGGCACCTGATTTTGCACAGATGTCCTGATTTTCAAGAGCATTCCCCGTGATTTCTGGATCTGGAGTTTAAGAGATATGCACTCATTTGACAATGACAGAAAAATACAGTATAAATGTATATGTTGAGTCTTTTGGCTTTTCCCGGTTAGGGGTCACCACAGCGGAACTCCGGTCCGCTAATGACTGGTAGTTGATTTTTACGTGCCGAGTAACCAGCCCTGACACACAACCTTCAATGAAGGTACGCCCATTCATGCATGTCTCCACACAGAAGACACTCTAGCTGAGAATCGAACCGGATGGCGTCTTACTGTGAGGCGACAACGCTACCGCAGCACCACCACCATGACAGTATAAATGTATATACTAAACATTAATCAATGCAGAGATCTTTCTCAATTGTCATAAATACAGATTGTGATGGATAAGTGAAAGAACCACTCTAGGAGCAGTACCCAGAAGGCTAATGTGCATGCTGGGCACCATTGCAGTCCTTTCTTATTCAAAACTTGCTGTCATGCTAGTAAATGGCACAGAAGCACACAGACTGGTTTGGTGTGCCTTTATCATTACAGCTGTTGCTTAGCTTTACTCAGATTACTTCTCTCCACCTCTTACAGCTACTTTGCTT
Source organism: Protopterus annectens (assembly GCF_019279795.1). Classification (NCBI taxonomy): domain Eukaryota; kingdom Metazoa; phylum Chordata; order Ceratodontiformes; family Protopteridae; genus Protopterus; species Protopterus annectens. The sequence continues at coordinate 84,719,401 of NC_056744.1, read as the reverse complement.
CCCAATGTTTTGTACCTTCTCACTCCTCCTCATATGCACTAGCTTCCTAAACTCTTACTCTTCTTCTTTCTATCACATTCCTCCATGAACTACAATTCCTCCTCAGCTCATTTTATCCTCCTCTGTCCACTTGCATAATGTATCCTTTCATATCTCTCATCATCACTTTTAAGCTGCGTTACTACATGTCTGCCCGTAAATTATTACTAACCTCAAAAATGCCCAGTTTGATCTTTTTCCTGCAGCCATCATGTTATAAATAAATTAACTATTATTGTATTTTATTTTTCTATTCAGTAATTAGCCAATATAGTTCTCTCTTTTTGTGTGTTAAAATATTTAAAAATAATGTAAATAAGCTCATGTACAGATGTTTTACCCTGAAAGAAAACTGCTCACAAAACTAACCCTTGCATCTTCTCCCAACCCCCTCTTTAGGGTTGCCACCTTTCATTGTGGCTAAAACCGGAGTAAAGCCACGCCCCTCATGTCATCAGCAACTCTGCCCACCCCACCCCTCCTCACCCACTTTCTACCCATTTTGTGATGTCACAATGACATCACTCGGCGAGGAACGCCCTCTTTTTCTATTCCTGCTGCCTGCTTTCGGCTGATTTACTATGCTTTTCTGTAAAAAAAAGCATAATAAATCAGCTGATTTACAAACTCCGATATTCTGTTTCCTTTTTGAAACAGAATACCGGAGTTTGTACAGTGTTTTCCGGGCTATCGGAGAATCAGTTTGATTTCCAGATAGTCCGGAAAAAAAACGGAGGGGTGGCAACCCTACCCCTCTTATTCACATTTGTCTCAATCAATGTTATTACTGGAAACCAGTACATTCTAAGTACTACTTTACTCTAACTTATAAACTATGGAATTTTGTTAAAACTTGCGACTACCAATGAATATTGTACTTTGTAACTTTAAAACTATGGAATCTTTTTAAATCATGTGTTTTCCCATGAATACTTGCTTGCTATATAAAAATCTTGGCGATATTGAAGTGTATTAACCACCAGTTAGTTTGCGCATGAATGGTTATGGTCGCCGTGATTGACATGCCGGAGGGTGGCGATTAAGAACGGTAATTTGCTGTGATTGATTTATTCCAGTACTGCCTAAGCAAAATTGTAAATCTGGTATCTCGACTATTTGTACAGTCTGAATATTCCTTTTGTTAAAATTTAGTATTTGATTTCTGCCTTAAGGAGTTTTTCTCTCCGGACCTTTACTGAAAAGGGTTACTTCTAGTGCCCAGTCAGACAGTCATGGTAAATAAATGCTCATAAATACATAAATAAATAATAAATCTGTAAAGCAACTTTGTTGATCTGTTTCCTATGAGCTGTTTGCTGATACAGTCTTTAATAGCATGAACAGGAATAGGCTCAGTCTGGGACACTGATGCACACCCACCTCCACTGGTATCCCCTCTTTGACCAGTTGTACACCACAGTTTGTAGTAATTTGATATTACCGTTTTTTTGTATCGTTGCCATTATTTCAAAGATATTATAATCATACCTCTCAACCTCCTAGAGCAAAAAATTGGACAAAGCCTAAAATGATGGGGGGGGGGGACAAATAGGGACAGATTTTAAATATTGCTCTTACAAACTTAGATAGTTGATAGAATAACAGGTTTTGCATTAGCATGAATTTTCTGAAGGATTTGGAGTCTTAAACACAAATGTTTGTCATTATTTAATGACTTCAATCCTCAGGTATTTGCAGAAAGGTGCAGATTTTAGGAGGGTCACACCAAAATTATGAGGCAAAAATCTGGACATTCTGCGAAAATCTGCACAGTTGAGAGGTATGATTATAATATGTTTTTTTTTTGTTTTACTTTAGTTATACTTGGTAGAAGATGATTTTGCATTGTCCTTTTGTGGAGTTTACTCATTATTTTTTGAAAAGATTTCTAATCAGCTCAGTGATTTTTTAGGCATTCCATTTGTAAAGCATCTTTGTAAGTGTTGTGGTTGTTTTTGGTGTGATGTTAGATTGACCTTTCGTGGGTGTAGAACTGAGTCATGCTGAATCACTTGCTTCATTGGATTCTGTTTTTGTCGGTCATATAAATTAGCACATCATGTCTTGTATTTCATCTGGATGGCATTCCACTGGAGTAGTTTATTTAAATTATGTAGTTTGAGGAGTATATTCTTTGACGAATATCTATATTTATTGTTTGATCTTGTCAAAGGCACTAGAAAATCATCAAACTTGGCAGCTTTCAATCAAAAGGTGGGTGGTGTACTGACATTGCTGTCACAGGCAGGGTTTAGGCATGACTTGCTACTGCACATCGAGTGGGTTAATACACTTCAATATTGCCAAAATCATACTTGTTTGTTCTTAGTCTGTGGAGCTTTTCTCCCCAGGCCTCTGCTGAAAATGGACATGTATCCAGTCAGACTGTCCCAGTCAACAAATGTAAAATAAATAAATAAATTATAAATGTGAATCGTGCAATTTAAAAGTGGAGCTTTGCTCCCCGGGCCTCTGCTGAAAATGGGTTTTACCCAGTCAAAGTTTTCCAGATCAACAAAGACAAATACATAAATAATACTCCTTTCAGATAGTAAGTCATGTTTGCATTACCACAATTTTTAAACAAAAGAAAGAAAAAAATGCACTGTCATTGAAAAGGCTACCACTGAACCACCAGGTACAATTTGAAAGTTAAAACGTGAACACCCCCTTGATCAGATGAGTTAAAAAAATAGCAAAAATGAAGGGGAAAAATCACCAACAAAAGTATCAGTGCCAATCCTGTAACAATGCACAAAACACCTAATTTAAAAGTACATTGCAACAAATTAGCTGTAAGCTGCATCACAATAAAATGATGCAGAAGAGAAATCTTCCAGAAGATTAAGTCACTTACCTTTCCGATTCAGCAGCAAATTGAGGAACTTTGTAGCAAACAAACTTCCGCTACTATTTTTCAATCTACTACAGAGGTATTCTCTTCGTGGCATTGATTGTCCCACTTTCTTCTCCACATCCTGCCACCACCCCCCCATTAAGAAAACCACAGTAAAACATTTCTCCAAAGCCAACCTCATGCTTCTTAAGACAGAAGTGGTGAACTTCATGACACCCATGCAGATGGACAATACAGTTACGACTACTGAATCCTACACAATTGCACTTTATAAGCACTTACATGAATGCATGGATCATGCTATCCCAAACAGAACCAAGACGCTATCCTCCAAAAAAAGGAAGCCAATCTGGTGGTCCCATGCCATAAACAAACTGTAAAACAGAAGGAAGAAACTGTTGCAAAAGAGAGTAAAATCCCATGAGTGGAGGAGCTCCCTGGTCAGCCTCAGTAAGAAGCTGCGATCCCTCATAAAATCCTCCAAAGCTAGTTACGAAAACAAAATCACCACTGATTCTAAAGACAACCACAAAGCATTCTATAGTATGTCAAGAATCTCAATGGCAACACTCAGATCTGCTGCGAGTTACAGCACAATGGCACTAAATATACAGACCCAATTGATATTGCCAACATCCTTGCAGATAGGTTCAGTGCTAACTTTACCCCCCTCTCACCCCCTAAAGGGCCCATCTCTATACTGGAAAAATGCATGGTTCCTGTAATCATGGCTGCACAGGTAAAAACCACACTCTCCAAAGCCAAGAACACAGCATCCATGGGACCAGACAACATCCCAGGCTGTGTTCTACACAAACTGCAGAACGAACTGGCACCTCACCTAAGTACCATGTTCAATCATAACCTCACCTCAGGCTTTGTGCCCACTGAATGGCGCACAGCAATGGTTATTCCACTCCACAAAGGGGGAGCCACCACGGCCCCCGGGAACTACCACCCCATTAGCCTGACGAGCCTAGTCTGCAAGGCCATGGAATGTATCATCATGGAACTAATAAACAAAGACATTGGTAATCTCCAAACTCTGGACCCCACCCAGTTCGGGTTTGTAAAAGGCAGATTATGTCTCCTAAACCTGATAGACTTCTTTGAAGCAGTCACCAAAGCCGTAAACGAGGGTAAGGTGGTTCACACAGCCTATCTAGATCTTGCCAAGGCTTTCGACACCATCCCCCACTCTGGAATTATAGATAAACTCACTAAATTAGGTATAAATTCCTATGTCACAAGATGGGTTGCCAACTGGCTCACTGACAGAGCCCACACTGTGAAAGTAGCAGACTCCAAATCTGACTTCAGACCAGTGACAAGTGGAGTACCACAGGGTTCAGTCCTGGGTCTTCTCCTGTTTGATATCTACTTCTCTGAAGTACAGGCTAACACAGAAGGTCTTTCGCTAATGAAGTTCGCAGATGACTGCAAACTAGGAGCCATAATCGAAACACCTAACGATGTGGACATCCTACAAAAGGGCCTCACTGAGACAGATGCCTGGTGTCAAAGCCATGGCCTCAAGCTCAATGCCAAAAAGTGCATTGTCATCCCCTTTGGTAAAAACTCTGTACCCATGAACTATAACATAGGCGGTAGTATACTTAACACCGAAAATGTGATAAGAGACCTTGGGACACAGGTGGACAGTAGTCTCTCCTTTGATAATCACATCACCACAGTAGTCAGGAAATCCTTCTACATGGCACACCTCATCACAAAAGGTTTCTCTTCCAGAATAAAAGAGGCCATTGTTCCCCTCTACTCATCACTCATTAGACTCATTATAGAGTACAACACCCCTTTTGGTATGTACCTCACAAGACATCTACAACAACTGGAAAGGCTGCAGAAATACCTCACAAAGAAGATTACTGGCCTCAAACAGATGCCCTACGCAGACTGTGTCAAAAACCCCCAGCTTTACTCCGTCGCATATCACCTACTCAGAGGTGATCTCTGCCTAACATACAAAGCTATGTCAAACCCAGAGCTGTTGGACATGTTCCACTTAAAGAAATCCCAATCCCTCCGAGCAACATGCTCTAGGGACCTAAACCTTGTCACCACAATAAACAGAACTTGCTGGAGGGATAGATTCCTGTCCCAGAGACTTCCCAGACTCTGGAATAAACTACTTATCTATATCAAACAAAGCTCCTCATTAGCACTCTTCAAGAAAAATCTTGATGATTGGATGGGAAATAGGAAATTCACCCCGGGGATCACTTCTGTGGCTCTGCTCAACAGTGCCAAAGGAAAATAACTTTCTTGGGTGGCAAAAGCCAGGGCACCTTTTTGGCTAGGCTTGTATAGGCCCCAGGGCCGATAGCCTAGTACCTACCTATGAAAACTAAAGCTAAACAGCAACATAATTTCTTTCCTTAATTATAATTTCTATTCAAAGCCATCATTTGATGAAAAAGTTGTGTAAAAAAAAAAAAGAAAAAAACACTTTAAAATGCACTGCAGAGCATATAGGAAGTTATGGCTTCTTGACAAACCTGAAGAGTAAGACAAAATGCGAGAAAAGAAAGAAAAAATGAATGTGCATGACATGGGGAGCCCAAGATGGGGGGGGACAAGGGAAGACTGAAGTGTATACCTAGGATGCCATTTCACCTAAGTCCAGACCTGTACATAGAGTTGCTGCAATGTCACATTGCTACAACTAAATGTCAGTAACTGTGAATGCCCCTTTGTGAGATGGGCCAAAATACTGTGGTACACAGGCCTGTTGTAATTTTAAAACCATTGTAACTACAGGTCAGTCTATATGTACCACTCCTAAAAGTTTGCAGCATGAACTAAAAGGTTGCTTAGGAAGGGTGACAGTGATTGGGTGTTACATAGACTGAAAGTGTATAGGGGCCCCCATAATGCTTACACCGGCCCCCATCCCACCCCCCCGGAACAGTGATAGCACTCTTTCTGAATTACACTTACAGCCCTACCGCTTCCCAGGAGCAGTGTTAGCACTCATTCTGAATTACACTTACAGCGGCACCCCCTCCCCAGAACAGTGACAGCACTTATTCTGAATTAAACTTACAGCCCCACCCCCTCCCCAGAACAATGTTAGCACTTATTCTGAATTACACTTACAGGCATTTGAGAGCAGTTTGCTGTTGTGAGTAGTGTGTAAGAACATATTACATGTAAGTATTCTGACTTCAACATTTTTAAATTTCATCACTTTGATATTTCAGCATTTTTCATTCAGTGTTATGGTTTTTAGTATATCTGTGCTCCAAACTTTATACAGGCAGATGCAAATGTAATCCCCTGAGAGATATCAGGGGTAGGTCCGGGGATCCAACACTGCTTGCCGCCTAAGAGTCCTTCTCATACTGTGAGAACTTTGTCTTTCTCTAGGGGTACTGAAAGAAGAAGCCAAAACAGCAGTGCAAAGATAATTCACAGTAGCCAAAGTCCATTTATTTCTTCTGATCCTTCATCTTGAAACTGGAAAGTGTGCCCCAGTTGGATCTCAGCATGGAGAGGAGCACACAGGTGCATTTCTGAGCTAGCAGGTACAATCAAAGAATTAGTGTAGTCAAAGTTACAGTGGACTATATGACAGTCCACTGAGGTGATCACGGTCATTTTTTCTTTTTCTTTTTTTTTTTTTCTTGAATCTCTTTGACACCAGAATCAGGAATCTCTGCCAGATTATCCAGTGCCTGTTTCATAAGCCAGGAATGGAACTGGGAGAGGTGTAACATTTAGTTAAATGAATGAAGACCTGGCTTGCCAGA
>NC_056744.1:84328428-84397235 GCF_019279795.1 Protopterus annectens | reverse complement strand
TAGAGGAGGTCATTGTCCCACTGTACTCATCCCTCATTAGACCCATTATAGAATTCAACGCCCCATTTGGTATGTACCTCTCAAGACATCTGCAACAACTGGAAAGGCCTCAGAAATACCTCACTAAAAGAATCACAGGCCTAAAGCAGATGCCCTAAGCTGACCACCTTAAAAAACTCCAGCTATACTCTGTCGCATATCGTCTACTCAGAGGCGATCTCTGCTTAACATACAAGGCCATGTCAAACCCAGAGCTGTTGGACATGCTACACTTAAAGAAATCCCAATCCCTCAGAGCTACACGCTCCAGGGATCTAAACCTTGTCATCACAATAAACAAAACATGCTGGAGGGATAGGTTCCTGACCCAGAGACTCCCCAGACTCTGGAATAGATTGCCCATACATGTCAAGCAGAGTGCCTCTTTGGACCTCTTCAAGAGGAACCTTGACGATTGGATGGGAGAAAGGAAATTCACCCCAGGGATCACGTCAGTCGCCCTGCTAGACAGGGGTCCAGGAAAGTAAATAATGTGGGAAGAAATAGCCAGGGAATTGTTATGGCTAGGCTTGTATATGCCCTTGTATATGCCCTAGGGCTGATAGCCTAGTACCAACCTATGAACCTATGAATAAGAGAAAGAGAAAACAACAAAGCCCGCCAAAAACTTAGTACAAAACCAAAACATCAAATATAGCTGTAATTAACTGAGAAAGCAACATTTCTAGCTGAAAGGAACAGAAGAAGGAAGGAAACAACAAGAAGTACAGTACCACAGGACTAAATCTAAACTAGATAAACTAAATCCTCTTACAGCTCGAAACTGTGAAATACTCATCTGATCACAGCAGCGGCAAACAAGATCTGAGGAGTTAGAGGGAGGGTGATGCATTGTGGGAAGAGGGAATAGCTCGAGACTGGGATCCAAAGTCTAGAAAATATGTCCAAGTCAAATCCGAGGATCGGATCAGTAACCCATCAGTGAGGACAAATGAAAAAGACAACAGATCCATAATTTATAAATAATCACTGTGCAAGTAACATAGTGTGCTTAACTGGGAAAACTGCTGTAGGATCTTCTAGTGAGAAGTAACAAAACATGCTCAGTGAGACAATTGTAATCCAGAGTCTGCACATATGTAGAATATGTTTGAATGGTGGCAGCATGTGAAAACAGGCCGGAGGAATTAAGGACATCATACAGCAACCTAAAGACTCGTGGAAACTTATCACTGAAACAAAAGCAAATGAATCATTTTAACTCAAATGAGATGGCAATAATATTGGATGAAACAAGACTCTCTCTCTCTCCACACACACACACACACACACACACACACACACAAACACACACGTATATATATATATATATATATATATATATATATATATATATATATATATATATATATATATATATATATATATATATATAGATATATATATATAGATATATATATATATATATATATATATATATATATATATATATATACACACACACATATATTATACACTAAACTAATTTTTTGTGGGGTCAAAGCCTCCCAAGTAGGGTGTTGTGCCTCTCCACTCCTTTATTAATTAAGTCTGATGTCAATGTATCCTAGGGGGAAGGGATCTGCCCCACTGCAGCAGACTCCGTAAATGGATACATTTATGGACAAAGAAATGTGTAGGAAAAAGTATTTCCTCTCAAAACACAGCAATTATTTCTTGAAGGCAAGTTTTGCAGCTGCAGCTTTTCTATCTTAGGCCAGTCTTGCAATATTTATTTGTCTATACAGTGTCACCAAATGTGATGGATATGTAATTAATTTCTAGAAAAATCCTACAAATTTAAATGTAGCAGGAAATTGTTCAAATCAGTATGGCACATTTGACCAAAAAGGGTAAAAAAAAAAAAAAAAAAAAGTACACTGTGAGGGACCTATGAAAGGAGCACAAGTTACATCCTGGGGGTTAAAAGTTACAAAATGAGATTACCTGGAAAGGAAAAGAGCTTCACAACCTAACACTTGCTGTAGCCAGAAGCATCCTGTCTTACTCCTCAACCTCAGACATTTGTTCTAGCCCACTTCACGTTTTACAATATACACATTCTACTAAATTTCACTAAACAAGCTTAATAGATAAAGGCTCAGTTTCAACAGCTTCTCCTCTTTCAGCTATAAAAATCTGTTCTTCAGATGAGTTATCCTTCTACACAAGTTATGCACAAAGCTATATTGCAGCTTTAGCCTAAACAGTTGCAAACATATTTTGGCCTTTGTAAATCATACAGATATGAGAATTTTTTATAAAACCTGTATTCATTACAGTACAAGGAACAGACAGATGTACAAAATAACTAGCTGTGAAAAAATGACAGACAAAAGTGCTACAGAATGCCACAAGAAAAGGTAAACAAGTGAAGACAACAATGAGCCTTTGTGCAGAAAAAAGATGGCTAAATGCAGGAAGATCATTCAGTGGAAAGGCAATTTAAAATGGTTTGGAAGATATCTGCAGAACAAAGACCAGGGAGAGACAGTGAGTGAAATTTAACCTGGTTGGCTAAGAAGTTACTGTCTGCAAATAAATATATCACCATACATTTTTTGTTGTGTGATTAAGAAGCTAATGTTAAGTCAAGCCAACTAATAAAGGTCAATGTTGCATGTAACTTTGAGATACATTACTACCAAATTAGTCAAGCCTGTATCTTGTTAAGGAAAAAAGAAGTTATGTACTCACCGTAACATTCCAGGTTTGTTGTCCTTCATCTCGCCTTCCTTCTTCCTGGTTGGGTTCAGAGCTGATCCTTGGCTCCGACTCGGCCATATACTATAGCTCGAGAGCTTTTTACTGGCTTGAGGCTAGGCCCTATCCCAACATGCCAAGCGGTAGTTACCCAGATCTCGTTTATAACCCACCAGACTAAACAGGTCAAAATTTTACTAAACTTACTTATGAGAAAAACACCTGCATATGAGTGTGTGATCATCAGCAAAGAGAAAGGAAGGAAAAACTAGGTCTTACCAACTGGTAAGCAAAAGGGAACTCAGCCAGTGTAGCCAAAAAAAGGGAAGAAGAACCCCTTTTGATCCTCCAGGAGAGGGAAGGAGGGTGGGATGCAAGAAGGAAGGCAAGATGAAAGACAACAAACATGGAACGTTATGGTGAGTACATAACTTCTTTATGTTATGTTGTCCCCATCTCGCCTCCGTTCTTGCTGGTTGGGACAGCGTCCCCAGCATCTGTATCTTGGTCCTTAGTCCTGTGTAAATAAAAGCGTAACTGCCTATGGACGTCCACTTGATGGAGCTTATACTCTGCCTTATTGCCATAATTGGGGAAGAATACAGGAAGCTCTATGGATTGATTTAAATTGTGCTCTGAACACACCTTGGGTAAGGAGGAGGGATTGGTTCTGGGAAAAACTCTATCTTTGTGGAAAATCAAGTACGGGGACAAACAGATAAGGTCTTTAACTCTAAAACCCTCCTAGCTGAAGTAATGGCGGTTAAGAAAAAGGTCTTCCATGTCAAAAATTTCAATGGACAAGAAGCAGCTGGCTCAAAGGTGGGGGAGAATGAGAGTCTCTAAAACTAGATTTAAATCCCGGGGAGAGAGGTTCTCTTATTGGAGGTCTTAAGAGAGTAGTACCTCTTAGGAATGCTCTACATAGCCTGTGGGACATGATGTTAGATCCAATTTCTCCTACATGAAAATTAGAAATGGCAGCTAGTTGAACCTGGATACTAGTTGCCGCTGCTCCTCGTTCAAATGTTTCAGCAAGGAATTCCAGAATCTTAGAAATGGGGGCAGTAAACCGATCAATGTCGTTCTTTTTTGCCCAACAAGAGAGCCTCTTCCATTTACTAGCATAACGTTTTCTTGTAGTGGGTTTATGGGATGAAATCAAAATGTGTTGAACTTCCGGGGAAACATCTGGGTGCCTGGCTAAGACCGGAAGTGGAGAAACCAAGCCGTCAGCTTGAGAGTATGGACGGAAGGGTGGAGAGCACTCGACTAATGTGTCAGGAAATCTGGAACTGTGTCCAGTATCCAAAGCTCCCCTTGCAGATGAGGCCAAATGAATGGGAACCAAATCTGTCGAGGCCAGTAAGGAGCAATGAGGATTAACTTGCAACCAAAATACTGTGCTTTCTGAAGAACCTTGGGGATCAAGGGGAATGGTGGGAAGGCATAAAGCAGTTCCAGGGGCCAATCATGAACCAGTGCATCCCTGGGTGGCTGTCCCGGTGATGGGACGAGGGCAAAGTAGCTGCTACATTTGTTGTTGAGGGAAGTGGAGAAAAGATCGCAGCATGGCTAGCCCCATTTGTGAAAAATCAACTCTGCAACTTCCTGTTTCAGGGACCACTCGTGAGGCATCAGAATAGCCCTGCTGAGCTTGTCTGCTATCACGCTGGATGTCCCCAGAATGTGCATTGCGACCAGAAAGCGTTGGGAAGACATCACCCATTGCCATACTCGTACAGCCTTTCGGCACAAGGGATAAGACCTGGTTCTGCCCTGTTTGATGATGTATCATACTACAAACATATTGTCTGTCTGAATTGCTATAGTCCCCGTAGGTAGAGAGTCTTGAAGTGCTTGCAACGCCAGAGGCACCTCTCTCATCTCTAGGACATTGATGCGCAAGTGGTACTTGTATTCTTGCCAAGTCCCTTGACCAGTCTGTCCCAGATAATGCCTCCCCCCACCCTATCTGGGAAGTGTCCGTGGTCACTTTGGCTATGGGTTGCGGGGTTAAAAATGGTCTGCCCATTGATTACCACAGGGGAGTGAAGCCACCATGCTAAATTCTTCTTGCATGACTCCGTGATCCAAATCTGATGTGACACTGATAAATCCTGGAATGACCATTGAGCCAACAGGAGACACTGCAGAATTCTCATGTGGAAGCATGCCATAGGAACCAAGGTAATCGCTGCAGCCATCGAACCCAAGACCTTGAGGACGAATCTTCCCTGGATTCTCTTTCTTTTCATGAGGAATAAAACCTGACGACGAATGGTTAACACTCTTTCATGAGGTAGTTTTGCTATCATGGCCCTTGTGTCTAAATCTGCCCCTATAAATGTAACATATTGACAAGGCAACAATGCAGACTTTTCATAGTTTATGGTGATGCCTAGTTGTATACTGATGTGAATAGTGGAGTCCCATGCCTCGATCAGTTGATGCTTGGTGGTGGCAGTGAGGAGCCAGTCGTCTAGATATGGAAACACCTGGAATCCTAAACGCCTCAGATAAGCCGTGACTACTGCCATGCATTTGGTGAACACCCTGGGGGGCTGTGGTGAGACCAAAGGGCAGAGCTCTGAACTGGTAATGACTAGCTCCCAGCCGGAAGCGTAGGTACCTCCTGGACTGCCTCTCCATTTTTATATGGTAGTACGCATCCTGGAGATCGATAAAGCACATCCAATTGTCGTGCCCCAAAAAGGGAAGAATGGACTGCAGTGTTATCATCCGGAACTTTGTTTTCTTGACTGATTTGTTGAGTTTGCTGAGATCCAAAATGGGCCTCCAGTCCCCTGTCTTTTTCGGAACTAATAAGAACCTTGAGTAAGTGCCGGATTCGATTTGGTCTGCAGGGACTTCTTGGATGGCTCTTTTTTCTAGTAACCTTTGAACTTCTAGGTTTGCTTGATCCCGAAGACTGGGTGGAACATCTGGGATTGAGTGCTGATTTCTTGTAGGGGGTGGTTGGGAGAAAGGAATTTTGTAACCCCTGGATATTATCAACAGTACCCATGTATCTTCCGTGATTGTTTGCCAGGCTTTTGGGTACTGGGATAATCTGCCCCCGACAGATGGGCTTCCTTTCAGGAGTGCTGGAAAGGCCTGTCAGATAAGGTATCTCTGTCAGCCTGATTCTGCAGAGCCCCCCTCCCCCCGCCGCGAGAGCGGCGTCTCCCTTATTTCTCTCTTTGCCCCTGGGGGAAAAATCTCCACGTGTGTCAGGTGAAACTCCCTGGGATTTTCTGAACCACAACTTCCCGCTCTTCTGACCCTTATAGTAAGGTCTAGAGGGAGCAGAAAAACGTTTTCCCACAGCAGAGAGAGTTTTGCCATCCCATTCACACCTGGTAAGAGTCTGTTTTACCTGAGGCCCGAACAGAGACGAGCCGTCAATGGGGGTGTTGGTAAAGGAGGACTTGAAGGGCTCCGCAAATTAATAAAGGTGCATCCAGGAGTGTCTACACAAAGTAACTCCTGTGCCTGCTGCCCTACTCGCTCCATCTGCTGCGTAAGAGATCAGCCACATGGAGGAGTAAACTACAGATGTCAAGGTCGGTCACAAGCTGTGAAGTCGCCTTGCTCGCAAGCTCCTTCAGCTGTAGAATCCTGTAGGGTATCTCCTAGTTCCTTTAGGAGATCCCTTTGAAGCATGTAAAGTGGGACAAATAATTCAGTGACCTGAGAGTAAAGGCCGTTGAAGCAAACATACACTTCCCATACCTGTCCATCATACGAGACTCTTTGTTCGGCAGACGGACAGAAGAAGTCATCTCCACTAATTCCTTCTTGGTAGCTGCCGCCACCACCATGGCATCAACAGACACACCCTTAGACAGAGAAGACCTATCCTTTGCAGCAGTTGTGAATTTAATGGGGCTCTTCGAAACTGGTTCCATAGTCTCTGAGGAGCTCCACGCCTTCCGACTCACTAAGGCCAGCAGAAGGTTGAAAGCCGGAGGCACCCAAGAGGTGGATGGTCGGGAACCAAATGCATCCAGGTACATAAACTCGTCCTCAGAAGGGGCAAGGGACTTCCAGCCACCCTTCTGTCTAAGGATTTCCAGGATATCTGAAAAAGAGACATCCTCAGAGGGGGGCCATGTGGACTCTTCTGATTCCTCCAAGTCTGTGTCTGAAGTGAGAGACTCAGGGGAGTCTAAATGATTCCTCTTGCATTTTCTCTTTCGAGGGACCTCCTCTGAGGCATACTCAGGGGAGGTTTCGGAAGAGGTGGGGTCGCCCAATGGGGCGTCCTGAAGCATGGGTTCCCTATGCTTGGGGGGGGGGGGGTCAGAGGCAGACTCCGGCACCAAAAGAGTAGCAGCTAATGGAGCCAAGGGTGGAGCGGTCTCAGAGGACAGCACGCTCCTCATCACCTTGAAGGCACCACAATCCCGGCCCAAAAGAGTCCCCGGCTTCAAAGAGCCCTGAGATCTCCTCCGAACCAAGGGAGATGGCTCCGAGGCCGATGTAGGAGCCAAGCTCACCTGTGCCAAATCCCCGAGAGGGAAAGTGGGGTCGGACAAGGGTCCGATGCCACTCCCCCTCTCAGAGCATCTGCTCCCAGATCCCTCAATAGACTGAGACAACGAAGAGATCAAAGCGGTAGTCGGAACCAACAGACCAGTGGGAATAAGAGCCGACGGTTCCACCACAATGACTTCCATGCACTCTGGCTCCGAACTCAAAGGAGTCGGGGGAGGAATCGATAACAGTGCGGGTTGGGCTGTCGGTGCCAATTCCTTGTGACCTGGGCTCGATAATAATTTAGTTAATGCCTGTGTCTTCAGAAGCCTCTTCACCACCCTCTCCACATCATGATCCAAAAGACTCCTGGACAATCGAGAGGAATGGGAGGAAGACCGATGACTGCCTGTCACAGATTGTAACAGTGTGGACTGTGGAACAGACCGCACTGGCTCCAGAGAGGGAGACATGGCTGTCTTGTGAGTCCTGACTGGCTCTCAAACCACTGATGGAGCCACCGGAGAAAGAGCTTTGTCGGAACCAAGAAACTCACAGGTTTGTCCTTAGAATTAGATAGCTCCGAAGTCGGAGTCGACTAACACGACGGCTTAGGAGAATTTTCCTGTTTTTTACTGGCTGAGAACTCTCAGTAGAAGCATAAAAGGGACTCTTTAATAAGCCTCACAAAATCAACTTATTTTTTCTCTCCTGCAGGACCCGAGAACTAAAAGCATGACATATAAAACATGAGTCCTGCAGGTGTACAGCCCCTAAGCAATAGACACAGCTCGTGTACCTGTTCATAAGGGACATCTTTTGGCAGCACAAGTCACACTTTTTAAAACCCAAAGGTTTTGACTCTTTAGGATCTTTGGACATGCTAGCAATAACCACAACAGTACCAGAGAGAAAAACCAACAACAGCAACACCACCACTAAAATAAACTTTTTTTTTTTTTTTTTTAAATAGGAAAAAAAAAAAGGTAGGAGGGAAGGGTAATAGCCTCTATGTTAAACAGTGGCTCTCCCAATGTAGGAGAGCCTCTAACTTAAATGGCTGCTCCTATGAGGAAAGAGAAATGGAAATGAAGGAAAAAAAGGCCTTTAAACTAAGACAGGGCTGAAAGTAGGGGAACACGGAACCCTCTAAGTCAAACGGGTTCAAGGGAAAGTACAATTGTGTACATTACCATAAATGTAGATGTTCGAGTGTATTCACTGTTGCAGTCATCACATTAGGGTTATCTGCTTGCAGGTAGCCCTCAGTTGGCCTGATTATCTAAGTCTTGGGTCCTGCGTCGGCTGCTGTCTCATCTTCCATGACGTCAGGTAGTCAAGGGTATAAAACATGCAGCCAACGCCATTACATCAGTTTTTCTTGCCCCAGATGTCAGGTACCCCCATAATGGGAAGCAATTATATATAAGATTACACCTCCAACAAAAAGCAAATACAACAGAAAGCTTTAAGTATAGTAAACAACAATAGAGGTATAGTCAGTAGAAGTCAGGGGGGCTGGAGGGAAACCAGGACTGCAACAATGAATACACTCGAACATCTACATTTATGGTAAGTGTACACAAATGTACTATGTTCTTCGTGTTTCACTGTTGCAGTCATCACATTTGGGTAGATTCCCAAAGCTAAGGAAGGGAGGAGGCAATTAGATAGCATTAGGACGAGCTATAAGGCCCTGCAAGACTGCCGTGGCAAAGTCAGCTCTGGATTAAGAGAAAATAGGCAAGTGGTAATGCTTGGTGAAGGTACGCACAGACCTCCAGGTAGCAGCTTCTAGGATGTCCCTGGTAGGGACACCTCTGAGAAAGGCTGTAGAGGTAGATGCAGGCCTGGTGGAATGAGGTCTTATCCCTTGTGGGGTAGGTTTTCCATGGTGCTTATAGCAGAAATGAATGCAATGGCCTATCCACTTTGAAATGGTTTGCTTTGAAATAGCCTTCCCCCTCTGCCCCTGCAGCAAATGCCACCAGCAGCTCTTCAGATTTCCTGAGAGGCTTAGTCATGTCCAAGTAAAATCTAAGTTGTCTGTGCACGTCCAAGGAGTGCAGTATTCGTTCCCCTTTGTTCTGTGGATTAGAAAAGAAAGTTGGCAAATGAATGGACTGATTAAGGGCCACGCTGGATACCACCTTGGGCATAAAGGAAGGACTGGTCCTGAGGGACACCCTGTCCGCATGAAAGATGATGAAAGGCTCCACTGCCATGAGGGCCTGTAATTCAGACACCCTTCTTGCTGAAGTTATGGCTAGAAGGAAGGCTGTTTTCCAAGAAAGGAATTTCAACTCTGCATTTGCAGCTGGCTCAAAGGGAGGTAGAGTCAGCTTTTCCAATACAAAGTTAAGGTCCCTGGCTGGAGTAGGGGCTCTCCTGGGTGGTCTCAAGTTTTTGGCCCCTCTGAGGAATTGCTTCAGCAGTGGAGGAGAGAAGAGGGGTGGCTCTCTAGTATAATGTGCTGAGATAGCCGAGGCATGAATTTTGATGGAAGAAAAGGAAAGGCCCTTGTGAAGCATCTCAGTTAAGTATTAAAGAATGTGCAGTAAATTGAGCACTGTTGTGAACATCCCCTGAGTTTGGCTCCAGGAAAATAATCTTTTCCATTTTTCAGCATAGGATTTTCTAGTACTAGGCCTCCTTGCCTCCAGAATGACATCCAACACTTGTTTACTGAGGGATGGTAACAGAAAGATTAGGTAATTAGCCAGACTGCCAGGTTCAGGGTTTGAAGCTGTGGTTGCAGAATCTGGCCCTGCTGCTGGCACAGTATGGCAGAGGTCTGAGGCAGGTGCCATGGTTCCAGCAGTGACACACTGTACAAGAGGGGATACTAGTGTTGGCTTGGCCAGTCTGGTGCAATCAGTACTGTCCTTGGTTTGTCCTGTTTGATCTTTAGTAGCACTTTGGGGAGGACAGGCATAGGGGGAAAGGCATAGACTGATAGGTTTTTCCAGGTGAAGGACAGGGCATCCACTTTCCAAACTTGTCTGTGGGGAGTCCTTGTGCAGAATTTGTCCAATTGGTAGTTCTGAGGGGAGGCAAACAGGTCTATTTCTGGGCTCCCCATTTGTTTTTCAAAATGTTGAATATCTTTGGTTCCAGTTTCCACTCATGTGGGTCCATGAGATTTCGGTTTAGATAATCTGCCAGTGTATTTAGCTTTCCTGACAGGAATTGAGCCTGTAGGTGCACTTGGTAGCTCAAGGCTGTGTTCCACAGAGCCATGGCTAGTCTGCAGAGAGGGTATGAGGGGGTTCCCCCCTGCTTGTTTATGTACCACATAATGGTGCTGTCCGTCTTTACCAATAACTGTCCTGGAAGAATGTGGTCCTTGAATGCTGTCAGAGCATTCTGTACAGCTAACATTTCTTTTTGATTGATATGCAAATGCATTTGACTCGGGTTCCATTTGCCCTGAATGCACTGCCCTGCCAAGTGAGCCCCCCATGCATAGTCTGATGTGTCTGTTAGGGTTTGGGAGGCAGGGGGTAGAGTGAATGGCAGTCCCTTGTTGCGGTGGCAGGCCTCTACCCACCAAAGGAACTCTGTCATTAGACCAGGGATGATAGGAATCATTGATCCTAGGTCCTGAGAATGTTGACACCATAGACTTTTTAGATACCATTATAGTTTCCTCATATGCAGTCTTGCATATGGAATTAGTAGAATGCAATAGGCCATGAACCCCAGGGCTTGCAGTATTTTCCTTGCAGATAGCTGGGTCCTTTTGGCCCGTAGTTTGAAGTAGGCTGTCAAATAAACTTGTTTCTGTGGCGTGAGGTAGGCCATCTGGGAAGTTGTATTCAAGCTTGCTCCCAGGAATACAATTTGTTGGCAGGGTACAAGATGTGACTTATTTTCATTTATGGTGTACCCCAGAGAAGTTAGTAGCTTCTTTACAAATGCCAGATGATTTAATAGTATGTCCTGGCTTTCTGCCTGAATTAGACAATCGTCCAGCTATGGGTATATTTGAATATTTCTTTGCATGCAAAATGGAATGACTGAAGCTAGGCACTTTGTGAATACCCTGGT
Source organism: Protopterus annectens (assembly GCF_019279795.1). NCBI lineage: Eukaryota > Metazoa > Chordata > Ceratodontiformes > Protopteridae > Protopterus > Protopterus annectens. The sequence goes on along the minus strand of NC_056744.1, from coordinate 84,385,964 downwards.
TAAGCCAAAGGGCAGTGCAGATAACTGACAGTGCATGTAGCCTGCTCTGACACGTAGGTATCTTCTGCAATCTGCAAGATTCTCTGATTGGGATGTGCAGGTAGGCTTCCTTTAAATCCAGTGTTGCCAACCAGGCATTTTTGCCTAGCATGGAAAGCAGCTGATGGAAGAGTTAGCATTTTGGGATTACCAAAAAGGTATTTAGGATAGACAGATCCAGGATAGGATGCAAGGAATAGTCTTTTCTGGGAACCAGGAAAAGTCTTGAGAAGAAACCTTGCCCCCATTCTTCTTCTGGGACAGGTTGAATAGCCTTGATACTTAGAAGAGAGAGAACCTGCTTTTGCGACTCTGCCCACTGATTTGGGGGTAGGTCTGCCCAACCTTTTGAGGTTGGTAAGGAGTGGAAGTGGAATCTGTGTCCTTGGAAAACTCTATTTAAAACCCATTTGTCTTGGGTAATGAGCTCCCAGTTTTTTGCATGCAGGGCGATCTTTCCCCCCTAAAGGAACAGTCAGTTGAGCAGGGCTTGGAAGGTTTAAAGTTAAGTCATTGTGACAGTTTACCATAGGGGGGTGTCTTACTACTTCCAGCTTTGGAAGTGGGAACCCCCCCCCCCACTGCTTAGGCCTGTGAATACCTTGAGACTGAGGCCTGGGTGGTCTGCTGGTTCTGGGTTTGGACTGAGAAAGCCTGGAAGAGGCAAGAAAGGACTAATTCTTAGAGGGCCAGTGCCTACTAAATCTGGAAGGCTGTACTTGTAGGAAATCTTTAACAGTTTGCATAGATTTAGCTTTTTCCTCCATCTTTTTAAGAACTTCCTCTGCTTGGTTGCCAAACAGGCAGTCTTGGTTTAAGGGAGCATCCAGTAATTTAGCTTTAACATGATCTGGCAAAGTTTGCTCCTAAAGCCAAGCATGCCTTCTAAGTACAGACCCAGTGACAGCAGCCCTGCAAGATGCCTCTAATGAATCAAAACCACATTGCAAAGTATGTTTTCCAACTTGTTCAGCAGAATGCATTAAATCCTGTAATTCTTTATTTTCAGCACACTCAGGAATCAACATCATTTTCTGTTTAAGCAATCCAATAATATGCTGCTGATACTTTACCATATGAAACTGGCATTTTAAGGCCCTAATGGCCAAAGTTGCAGAAGTGTAAACTTTCTTACCCCATCTGTCCAGGGCCCGGGAATCTCTATCAGAGGGGGTAGGGTTTTTGGAAATAGTAGCCTTAAAGCCTTTGGGACCCTGTGAAATGGGCTCAGGATTCGCAGTAGGATTCTTAAAGAGGAACTTATGAGTGTCAGGTACTCTGTAATACCCGTCAGGTTTTCTGGGAGTCGGGAGTAAAGTGTCAGGGACCAGGCTAGATTCCAAGAAGGCATCATCTACAATGTCCAGTACAGGAGGGATAGCTAAAGGCCTGTGTTGAGGTAGGAGTAAGAATTCCCAAAGCCTCTTTTTGGAGTCAGAGTAATCCTGGCTTTCCCAGCGGAAATGCTCCCTAAGAGTATGCAAAGTTTCACCAAAAGAGAAATCCTCTGGAGGGGAAGCAGAGGGAATGAAGTCCTCTGCATCAGAATCCTCATAGATAGATAAGGGCAACTCTTGGTCATCAGAAAAAACAGAAATTTCCGAATCCTGATCCGAAGAATCAAAAGGAAAATCAGTTCTAGGTCTCTTAGAGGGAGAAGGGTGGTTTCCCATGATTAGAGTAATAAGGTATTCAGCCATTCTTATCATTTGTTTTTTAGGAACAGGGACCTGACCGTGCGGTCTGGGCGTCTATTTTCTAGTGGGAGATCAAGATTTAGGCCTTGAAGAAGAAGATGGCGTTGGTTTAATATGCAAGTCAGTAGGCCTGAATACACCCTCAGAAACCGGTGCCTGCACAACGGCTCCGGACCCATCCAAGGTAGAGACATCCGTAAGTTCCACAGTCGAAGAAGCATCTCACGGCATACCAGACTCCAAATGGGTCTCAGCAGAGGCCTGCGAATCTGAAGTAGCAGGTATCAGTGGCTGCGAAAGTGCCTCACTGAGTGCCAGTGAACTGGCAACTAGCTTAATGGAAGCATTGTCGGCAGCTTTTGACCTATGCGGCCTGTCTTTATCTTTGCGTTTTTCGGAATGTCGGTAGTCGGGTGGCTTAACGAAGCCAATTTCTGGATAACTGAACCGAGTACCAAAATATTTAGATGCGAAAATGAACAGACGACGAATAGTTCGAGGTTTGAATAAGGCATAAAACTGACAGCGAGGGAAGTCATGGTCTGGGCCTAAGCAAGGAATGCATTATGAATGAAAATCTTTATGAGGCATTTGCTTTCCACAAGAAATATAATTGTTAACTTTTACGGACATTGGTTTAGAGCAAGGTAAAGTTTCCCCAATGGGGTACTTAGCTTTGTTAAAGACTTCAGATCTGAAACTCGAAAACGAAAATTTCAGGAGTCGGCCGACTGGCACTTGCGAACTCCTTCTGCTTCGGGCACCGCACGGCAAGAAAGACTGATGCAATGGCATTGGCTGCATGCTTTATACCCCTGACTACCTGACGTCATGGAAGATGAGACAGCAACCGACACAGAACCCAAGACTTTGATAATCAGGCTGACTGAGGGCTACCTGCAAGCAGATAACCCAAATGTGATGACTGCAACAGTGAAACACGAAGAACATCAAGGTAGGTGTCTAAAGGAAAACAACAAAAGGCAGCAGTGGAAAGGTCAGAAAAGTGCTAGCCTAAGATGAAACACACGCTAACACTAAACTAACAGAAATTAGCTATCTGAATCCAAAAATTATTAGAAATATATCAAGAAGAAGAAAATACTTAGCCTGAGTCAGTATGAGCAATCTCGATGCTGGAAGAGGTAAACGATATCTGGGTAACTGCCGTTAGGCATGTTGGGATAGGGGCTAGCCTCGAGCAAGTAAAAAGCCCTCAAGCTACAGTATACAGCCCAGTCAGAGCCAAGGATCAGCTCCAAACCCAACCATTAAGAATGGAGGCGAGATGGGGACAACATAACATCATGCATTTACAGACTATTGAAATGTGTACACCTGCTCCCCAAGCCATACTTTTACTCACAAGAATAAAGTAAATTATGTCTTTCTACAAGGAGGCAGACAGCACTACTGTTTGTTGCTCTATCACAGATAAATAGCACTACATATTTTTGCTACAGTAAATGTTGCATTTATATGCAACAGGCAATATCCAGCAGGTAACAACATGCTGCTTAGTAACATCAGTGTGCTCAAAAATTATTAGCTCCAGGGCAAGGTGGTCACCAGATCTTGCAGAGCAACGTTGCAGATAATCTCTTTTGTTGAGATATTGCTGTTTCCAGTCCCAAAATATCAGACAACATCCAAGGAAGAACTCGTGTCTCTTCAAAGACAAACCCAGAAAGCTGATAAGTTATTACCTTTTTGGCAAGGAGGCGAACGTTACTCCTGTCTGGAGTAGTGCCACATACAACTGGCACTTTCAATGCTTTTACTGTTTCTACTTCAGCATTGTCAGACATCAACCACAGCAGAACGACGCAGTTTGGGTTACTTCCTGTAAAAGAAAGAAAGACATCTAGTCATACAAGAAGAGAAAGCACACATGTTTTTGTCTCTCTCTCTCTTTTTTTTTTTATGGACATGGAAATTAGCAGGCACTTGTGGTACTTCCGTCCCTCTAATACAACTAGCTTTCTGTTTATATTCTTTGCTTCCCCCAACAATGTTTCTCAACAGAGATATCCCTATGGCTATACGTACCCCCCTACAAAAAAAAAAATTACAACCTCTGCTTTCATTAAATCTTGAATTAACATACAGAAAAAAGGGAATGTTATAGCAGATGACACTTACTGGGTCACAGCTTACCAGGAAACAGCATAACTGTTAGCTATGCTGGGCATGCCTTTAAACTGTCCAGATTTAAGCAGAATGTCCACATTTTTGCTTCATGTTTTTTGTGCTAACAGATTGAGGTATGATGTTGACAGCATTCTTACTGCACTTAAATGAACTCAAAGGAATTTTAAATGCAGGAAGCTCAAAAGAGGTGAAAAGTGAGTACCTGACAAGCACTTCCAAGCCTCCAATGCACATTACTTTTGTAGTCAGCCAAACTGTTGCAGTATATCTCTTATTTAATGTTAAGTGACTACTGTGCTGATCAACAAGTCACCCTTTTCTAAAATAACCAAATACATACCACAATGAACAGTACTCAACAGTGTAACTACACGTCCCTAAACCATAACCACCTGTATATAGCTTATATAATAAACGCAGAAAATGAGTAATGATGCACAAATGATACACATAAGAGAACATTTAAAACGTTATTCCCAAAGTTAAAAATAATACACAGCATACACAATGCAGTCAGTCACCTTTTCCCTGCTGACAGATAAGGCTATTTTCCCTGCTAACATTTCAACCTCCTCACCACTAGGAATGATGCAGCAGTTGGTTGAGCCATTTTTTGCAAGGTCTAAAGTGAATAATCACTTAATTCTTTCCTTCTCGGAAATGTGTGCAAAGGGGAGCTAAGTCAGAAGGAAATCCTTTTTGAAGCTAATAGCATGGAAGAGACAGATTTTTCATCACCTTCTGCTTTGCATTAGACTTACTCCATGAGGAGAATGCAGTCACAGGATCTCTGAACCCTTCTGTTTTCTCTTTATGTGATCCTGCAGAACAACAGAGGGCCTTATCTGGGTAAATGGAAGTTTGAACAAATTACCATTTTCCAGGAACCAAGCACGACACTGCTATAACTAGTAATTCCACTTTACAACTTGACGACATCAGTAACACAAACCTGAGGCTTAGCTTAATACCCAGCAGTTGAAATGATCCATTGCAGATTACCCTTAAAAGTAAAATCAGAAATGCTGGATGCTACTTTGGGAACACTTATGAAGTGGGTCCAAACAGTGGAACAGACTTAAGCCTATCAGAAAGCAAAAAAATGAACACAAAGAAGTGCTTAAATCAAGATACCTTGCAGGGAGTCCTGCTAAAGAAGTCTCTATTTCCTGAATGCATGATGATGGGCTGGTACATTACCCTTTTCTACCACTGTCTGAGCCATAAGTCTAAACTACACATGCAAAGACATATACAATATGCAAAGGCACATACACAATATAGTTTCAAGCATTTACCTTCTGAAGCAGAACCAGAGTAGAGGTTGTCAAACCTAGGGAAAGAATGCTCTCTTATTAGCATGCTGGACAAAGTAAGGATCTTAACATATTCGAATACTGCCTATACCTTAGGGTGTTTAGCATCTACTGACACTTGAAGAAGAATTTTCTTAAGCTGTTATGATAATGGAAAACCTCCCCCCTGCTAGCACTCCTACACTTCAATGAGGCATTATCTTGAAAAGGGGCTTTTGTGTATCTTTTTTTTTTGTGTTTAAATAATTTTTATTAATTTTAACATATTTCCAATATATACATACAAACAGGAAAATAATACATTTGTTTTCATATCAGAAAACAGATATATTTCAATACATTAACCATTTAGCTTCAGTATTGGTTTTCATTATGTATAGCAATCAACATCACCAATTTGTCCCAACAACATGGCTTTACAATACCATTCACAAATCTTACCTTCTTTGCTTCTTTTTCATTACTACATAAAATAGTGGCTAATTATAAGAAATCTTTAAACAAAGGGATTGCATCAGATTTCCAGTTTCTGGTAATAGCTATTCTAGCAACTGCTGGAAAACCTCAAAACATACTGTACTAACAACTATTTACTACAGAAGGAATTAGAGCATTTACTAAAATTGTTGCTCTTGTAATATCACATTTATCTGTCCAGATCCCCTTAAACAAATTATCTGTATCCAATATTTATCAATTTTGTCACAATCCATAAAAAATATGCACCCAGTCAGCTTTAATTATTTTATTACATCTCCAACACTTGCATTGTTTGATTTACTAAATTCAGATATCTTAAAAAGTATAATAAAACTTATATGGATATATATTTCCATGTGAAAACTTTCCAATACAGGCTTGAAGATAATAAACTAATAGATTTTAATAACAAATCATTTACTCCTTTTCATTACAAAAAACGTTTCAAAATGTTTTACCGAAATTATTATTGCTAATAATTATGAATTTATAAAATTAAGAAAGTCCCCCTTATATGTACTATTCCCTTAAATATTAGATATTAAGTATTCATATACTTTGGGAAGATTACTTTTTTCATCATTATTCATAAAAATATAATTGACCTTTGAATATTTCTTGTATAGAAAATGAAAGTTGAGGGGGCGTGACCAAGATGCCAGTCTGATAGCAACAGAAATACATAGCTCTGCTTAGATTTAAATATCCTGACAGGAAATATACTTTCATTTTTAGAAAAATCTAACTAAAAGTATACTAAAAGTTAGATTAACATAGACTCTATTATTTTCTAAAAATTAATACATAGTCAAAAGAATTTTTTAATTATTCCTGTCAAGAAGTTTTCTACTGGAGATCTCAAGACTCGAAGAACCCACATCAGGAGAGTGCAGTGAAGAAAGAACTGCACCTTATAATAACAAACATCCTAGAACTGTCACTAGAAATGGACAAATTCGAAAACAAAATGGATATTATCAAACAAGAATGCAGTAAACAACTGGAACTTCTAAATGGAATAGTAAACAATCTTAACAGATTCTTGCCTTAGAGGAAACAGTAACTGACCAAGATACTAAAGTGACAAAAAATGAACATGACAATGAATTTCTTCTGAAACAAAACACCATGCTGATTGACAAACTGGAAGACCTTGAAAGTAAAACAAGGAGGAATAACATAAGAACATATGGAAGTCCTGAGAAAGAAGATGGTGCTAACATGATTCAGTTCCACAATAAGTGGTTTTCATCAGCACTAAACATGCCTGAATCCCTCTCTTTTGGAATTGAGAGGGTTCATTGGTCCCTGGCAAATCCAGCTTCATCTCTGAGTTCATCTAACCCCAGGTCTATAATAGTTAGATTTCTTTCTTCACAATACAAGGACTTAGTTCTTTGATTCCTTACAAGAAGCAGTAGAATTTATCCAAAAGAAGAAAATACTGTCAGACACAGAAGAAACAGAATGATCATGCCAGAGTTTGAAGAGACAGGCAACAAAAAATGGATAATCTGTAGTTAGTACTAAGTATTTAAATACCATTCTCTCTCTCCCTCTTCTTTTCTCCTATTCTTTTTTGTTACCAATGTTCCTTTTTTTCTCTTTTCTCCATTATAAGTACTTCACATACGTTTCCCTTTTAAATAACTACAAATGATGTATACCTTCTAATTCTTCGGTAATGGTATAATTTGAATTAATACCAAAGTGCATTTTTTCTAGTGGGTCAGTGGTGGGGTAATACAGTGTTTCTGATTAGTGTTTCTATCTAGATGTTTTAGACTCATAGTTTAGATACATTTAAACATTAATACATTAATGGTGTTTTATAGATAACTAAATATAAGTTATATATACATACACACACACACACACACACACACACACACACACACACACACACACACACACACACACACACAAGGTTCTTTTTTTTTCTCCTCCTCCTCTCTGGCCTGGTTAACTGGTGGGTAAATGATTTAAATTTTATAATAGGATTTCTGATTTGAGGCAGCTGTTACTTCTAAATAGCTGTTTTTATATGAAAGGGTTAATTTTTTTCATGATGTTGATGTTTTGTGAGGAAACTGGTGATCTGTGTGACTGTTCTCATTGTGGAGATTCATGACATGCACTGACAAGGCAGCTTGAGTGGGTTTTTTTTTTTTTGCTTTCTGTAAACTCCAAAAGCTCAAGATCCGAATTTCCCACTGAAAATGCCTTTTTCTTCACTAGAAACAACTTCTGTTGTGCATGAACCTATTTAGATACTTTTTAGCAAGTTTATGAAGCTGCAGCTTGAGGAAACAACAGTGATGACATAATTTGACCTTTTGAACTTGTTAAATGGTTGTACTTAGAATTCTTTTCTCTTGAAATTCTGTTATCCCTCACTCTTCTTCTTCTTCATTCGGATTTTTCCCAGTTAGGGGTCGCCACAGCAGATCACCTGTCCGCTCATGATTGGCAGTGGAGTTTTACAGTGTCGAGTTGCCAGCCTGGCGCCCAACCTTCCACAGAAGACACACACACACACACACACACACACACACACACACACACACACACACACACACACACACACACACACACACGGCCAATTTAGAGTGTCCAATCCAACTACTACATGCCTTTGGGATGTGGGAGGAAACCGGTGCACCAGGAGGAAACCCACGCGACCACAGGGAGGACATGCAGACTCCGCACAGAAGGCACCCCAGCTGAGGATAGAACCGGAGAACCTCTTGCTGTGAGGAGACAATGCTAACCACTGCACCACCGTGGCCGCCCTCTGTTATCCCTCACTAGACACTTTAAATGGTAAATAATTAGTTCTGATAAAAGTGTAACTCCTTTGAAAATGCCTATGTTCTCTTATAGATGCATACATTCTGCAGATTTAATAACACTATTAGTAACTAAATGACATCAAGTGAACTAGGAGCTGCATCAGAAAACTCATTATGCATATTAACATCAGACTTATGTTATAAAACTAAATAAAGAGAGGGTTGTGAGGCCCCTTTTTTCTCTCTCCCCCCTTCCTGATGAAAGACATCAACATAGATATTAATATATATGAGTAATGTGTGTATAATTGCAGAATATAATAATGATGTAATAAGCACTTTATATATATATATATATATATATATATATATATATACACACACACACACACACACACACAACAGATTCTTACATGAAAAATGTTAGCTAGATGACTGACAAAATGGTTAAATTATCTGATATTTCTTGAAAAGTCTTGAAAATGATGACAATCTTCTTAACCGTCAGCTTCTAATGTTTATACATACTTTGATGTGATGTGTATTTCTGGTATGCTGTTATCATATGTGACACTCATATAGCTTCAGATATATTGGACACTCTCATTCTAATGTATATTTCATGGATTCAGTTTTCTTTAGTTGCTTTCGTAAAGCTTTTCTTTTTTCTTTTATACTATATTCTAAGTAGAGATGGGTAATTTGTGTCATTTGGTATTGGAGAGGTAGTAGATGGATGGTTTAGTTAAGTTTTTAACTAAATCAGAAACTATGTTTCATGTATGTGTTTGTAAATAGTTTTGGGTTTTTGAAAGTAGTGCTTAATACATGTTATGCATCCATGATAAGTAAGTTTTCAGTAGACTTCAAGTTAACATGGAAGAAAGGTCTTTCAGTTAGTAATAACTTACACATTATAATCAATGGCTTATAAATGTTTATCATTACATATTAATGGTTTGAACAAATAATGTCAAAACAGCTGATTTGCTTAAATATATCAAAATGCATAAAGCTCAGATCATCTTTTTACAGGAAACCCATCTATTAAGAAAAGATCTACAAAAATACTCAATGCTTATACTATTCTGGCTGATTCATGTTTTAAGACTAAGAGAAGGGGCACTCTTATTCTGTGGAAAAATACTTATACTACAATTTCAGGTAACGATGGGATGCTAAGCATGGTCATTTTAGAAATCAATAGGAAGTATTATACTTTGATTAATGCATACTGGATACCAGGACTGAGTGCTAAATATGCTGACAAAAATATCCTGACCTGATTACTTTAAATGCAAAAGGGGAAATTATAGCAACAGGTGATTTTAACTGCCTATTACCAGGCAATGGTACTTCTAAAAATGGTACAATAAAACGAACATCTCAAGCCAAACGTTAAATGACTTTACAAACCAGATGAACCTTAAATACATACATGGTCTAAGAGAACATTATGCCTTATTCTATACTCACTATTCATATCTGTTTGGTACACAAACAAACATTGATAAGGTCTTTGTATCAAATAATATACACTCTAAAATAAGTGACGTATCTATAATGACTTGTCCACTTTCGGACCACACAGTGCTATAATCATTACATTAACTACACATACAGATGATTTAAGATTTCTACAGAGAATTCCTGCTTACACAACTAAGTTAAATGACTTTAGAGAATGGATAATGAAAGAAATAAACATGTTTACAGAAACAAATGATAATGGTGAAGTGACTGATACTATACTATGAGACACCTTTAAAGTTTATATATATATATATATATATATATATATATATATATATGGTAGAATAAAATCTCGGTACCTTAAAAAAGGAGAGAGTGGGACAAAGAACTTTTAGACTTACAAAAAAACAGACAAGATACAAATGGAGGCAAAACCAAATAAAGTAGCACATAACTAAATCACTAAGTTAAATCAAAATACTTAGAAGTTCTGAATCATAAGGTAGCCCTAAACCTGGAAAAACTGAAATTACAATCTTATGCTGTAAATCCCAAATATCTACATAAAATAGCAGTAAGATCCAAAAAAATAAACAATCAAAATCTTATTAATGAGATTAAATATAAAAGTGATGATTCAGCTAAGGGTACATCTAATTTAATGCGCATATTAGAAATGTTCAAAAACTACTATATATATATATATATATATATATATATATATATATATATATATATATATATATAAATAATAACACACCACTTTTGGAGACAGATAATGTAATAAATATTTTTATTCAAGAAAATATAACTACTAAGGCATGTGTTGGCTTTATGAGTCATGTGGTTCTGTTTGAATTTAGGAAAGTTTATAAAAGGAAGTGAAGTAATTTAAGGTAGTGTCTGAAGAAGTTTAATATTAATTAAACGAAAGCGCTTACTTTTACTCTATTTTTGTGCGTTTATAGTTTAAGTAAAATAAATTAATTTGACTCCAGCTAGTGGCTTTTTCGTATTTATAACTACTAAGGTGTCAATGCAACAAAACAACATATTAAATAAACAAATAACACTAACAGAAGTGAAAAAGTAAATAAATATTTTAAAAGATAATAAAGCTCCAGGACTGGATGGAATAATTCTTGAACTGTATAAGATTTTTCCTGAATCTATAATATAGAAAAAGATGAGTGTCTTTACTATGGTTAAGCAAAAATGTATAACACCTCCATTGTGGAAACACTCAAATATCTCCCCCATATTAAAACAAGGTAAGGACCCCAAATCTTGTGATTGATATAGGCCAGTTTCGTTACTAAACACTAATTATAAAATTTTCATGACAATATCAGCTAATACAATAAATAAAATATTACCTAATCTAATACATAATGATCATACAGGGTTCATTCTTCATAGAAAAGTGCAAGATAACATTATTAAATTACTATCATTAATAGACATAGCATCCAAATACAAAAACAACTAACAATTATCATCCTAGACATAGAAAAGGCTTTTGATTCTATTAGTTGGTCTTATCTATACAGAATTCTGATTGGTTTTGAATTCTCGTCAGATTTTGCCAACTTATTAATGAAAATTTACAGTGGGGCACAAGCTTATGTGAAAATCAGATCATGTCTATCCTCACCACCAGAAATCCTCAAAGGAACTAGACAAGGTTATCCTTTGTCACCATTATTGTTTGCTCTTTCAATGGAACCTTTTGCTACATATATCAGAAACAAGCAAAATATAAAAAGCTTTCATATTAAGGACTATTGTCCTAAGATACAATTATTTGCTGATAATATGTTGTTAACGTTGGGTGATATTGATGGTTCTTTGCATGATGTTATAAATACCTTAAGCAAGTTTGAAAGAATTTCAGGGCATACATTTATTCATAATAAATCCAAAACATTACTAATTAACAAAAAGATCAACAAAACCCTGAGAGAGAATAGCCTGTTTAATTGGGAGAACGATGTATTAGAATATTTGGGTGTCAGTATAAAGAGTACATGGAAAGATTCTGTTAAACTAAACTACAATAATTTAATAACCACCATTAGTGAAAAAATCAAAAGATGGAATTAAATGTTCTTCACAATGGAGGACAGGCTCTCTTTAATTAAAATTATAATTTTATCTAAAATTTTGTATTATATACAGTCACTGATACTACCCCCTCCCAAAAAACTATTTAAAAAATTAGATTCCATGCTACTCAAATTGTTATGGTTCCCCTTAAAACCTAGGATTGCATACAAATGGCACATTAGAGCTTGGAATAGTAATGGAATAGCATTCCCTAGCTTAGATCTTTATTCCAAATCAGTTATAATTAATTTAATATTACATTGGATCACACCTACCTATATATCTGCCTGGAAAACAATACATGAGATTCGTATAACTGATGTCAGAACTATAGAAAATCAATTTAAGGAACAATATGGAATAAGCAGAGTCATTGGCTTTTACATGAATTTTGTTTATTTAATAAGAAGTTTGATCATTTTTCTTATGGCATTAATCAAATATTTAATAACTTTAAAAATATAATTGATTGTAGTTACAACATTAAACAATTTCTATTTCTTATATTCCCTATAGCATACTCTCCTGATTGACTAGATTCTTTCAAAATCAATGCGATGCAAAGGAAAATAACTTGATATTCTGGCACCAGTTTATTGAAAATACGAATATTAAACCACTAAACTCTCTTTTATGTAGTTTTGACAATAGTCAAGACAGTTGGTTGTTTATACACTCATTACGGCAGTTATAGAAAAAATGAGGGTATCGATCAACCTAGAGACTGAATCTATACCTAGTTTGAGTCAGCTTTTTATTAGGTGTCTTGGAAAAGACAGCTAGTCAAAAATTAAGTATCTTACCTATCTATGAGATACTAAAGAGAAAACACATTAAAGCGTGACTCAGATTTTTGGAATTACTATGTAAAGATTAATGGAGAACAAATATCTGATGAATCCAAAAAATTATTATTGAATTCTACGCATGGTACCTCTTCTTCATTATACTGGAGATTGTATACATGGAAATTTATGAATAGGAGTTTCTATACTCTACATAAAATAAATCTTGTACTCAAAAACAGTGAAAGTAAATGCTGGAAATGTGATGAATTACTAGAGACTAACTGGGTGCACATGTTTATTGAATGTAGAAATGTTGTTCAATACTGGAAAGACTTCAGATATTTTGTAAATGCTTTATGGTCTGATAACTGTCATATTTCTAACTCACTAATCCTATTCAATGTTCTTATACCTAATGTAATGCCTAAATCTCAGATTCAGTTACTCTGGTCAATTCTTGCAATTGCCAGAAAAGTTATTACTTTGAACTGGAAAAGTAAACAAGATCTGATTGTTTAGAGATTTTATTAATTTAGCAAAAGTTGTTTGTAAAAAAGAACTGAAAACCACTTGTTACAGAACTCATAACATAACTCGTAAAAAAATAGCATGGCAAAAATTGGAAAACCTTTTGAACAAATACTGATAACTTCTCATGGATAAAATGATTGTGTATCATAGATGAATGTAAATATTGTAAATAGTTTTGTTATTGTTTTATTGTATTTGTTTTATGTACAATTTGGAAGCCAATCTAGTATTATATCACTCTGGAATTATAGATAAACTCACTAAACTAGGTATAAATCCCTATGTCACAAGATGAGTTGCCAGCTGGCTCACTGACAGAAACCACACTGTGAAAGTAGCAGACTACACATCCGACTTCAGACCAGTGACAAGCTGAGTACCACAGGGTTCAGTCCTGGGTCCTCTCCTGTTTGGTATCTACTTCTCTGACGTACAGGCTAACACAGAAGGTCCTAACGATGTGGACATCCTACAAAAGGGCATCACTGAGACGGATGCCTGGTGTTAAAGCCATAGCCTCAAGCTCAAAGCCAAAAAGTGCATTGTCACCCTTTTGGTAAAAACTCTGTACCCATGAACTACCCATAGGCGGTAGTCTACTTAACACTGAAAGTGTGATAAAAGACCTTGGGACACAGGTGGACAGTAGTCTCTCCTTTGATAATCACATCGCCACAGTAGTCAGGAAATCCTTCTACGTGGCACACCTCATCACAAAAGGTTTCTCATCCAGGAAAAAAGAGGTCATTGTTCCCCTCTACTCGTCACTCATTAGACCCATTATAGAATACAGTGCCCCCTTTTGGTATGTACCTCACAAGACATCTACAACAACTGGAAAGGCCGCAGAAATACCTCACAAAGAGGATTACCAGCTTCAAATAGATGCCCTACGCAGACCGTCTCAAAAAATTCCAGCTTTACTCCATTGCATATCGCCTACTCAGAGGTGATCTCTACCTAATATACAAAGCTATGTCAAACCCAGAGCTGTTGGATATGCTCCACTTAAAGAAATTCCAATCCCTCTGAGCTACATGCTCTAGGGACCTAAACCTTGTCAACACAATAAACAGAACATGCTGGAGGGATCGATTCCTGTCCTAGAGACTTTCCATACTCTGGAACAAACTACCTATCTATATCAAACAAAGCTCCTCATTAGCACTCTTCAAGAAAAATCTTGATTGGATGTGAGATAGGAAATTCAGCCCAGGGATCACTTCTGTGGCTCTGCTCGACAGGGGCACAGGAAAATAAATTTCTTGGGTGACGAAAGCCAGGGTACCTTTTTGGCTAGGTTTATACAGGCCCTAGGGCCAACAGCCTATATGAACCTATGTTTATAATGAAAACAAAATAAAAATGTTTTTGAAAAAAAAAAAAAAAGAAAATGAAAGTTATGTACTTACCATAATGATAGATCTGTGTTGTCTGCCTTTGTCTGGTTCAACCTGCAGGTTATTGGATCCGGCGTAGGCCAAATTCGCAAGTCTTCAACTTACCGGGCTCCACCTCCTGCCCACAATCCCCAACTCCCTAATGGATGCCTCAGATCAAGTTTGTCCCTTCACCAACTAACACCAAGGAAAAATTCCTACCTAAAGCAGGAGGATGAAGGACTACAGGGAAAGGAGCGACAAAACCTCTCTCACTTGGTCATCTGGGGATAAGAGACTCACCAAACTAGACAGAGGCAGGGAGAGTGAGGTTGGAGTACACAAAGACAACATGGATCTATCATTATTAATTACATAACATTCATATCGGTCGTCTTTTCATTCTGGCTTCAACCTGTAGGACAGAGTCCCCAGCAACGTAAAACCCTTGGGAGGAACTACAGAAGGACATTACACAACACAATGGGGCCAAAAGAATCCCTGGATCTGGACTGAATGTCCAGCTTATAATGAGAAACAGAGGTATTTGAGTCCACCCATGTTCACACACATCATCTAGTGAAGCTCTAGAGAACAAAAAGCTGTAGAAGTGACCATGGCTCTAGTGGAGTGACCTTTAGGTTTACTACTCAAAATCTTAATTCTCAAAGTTTAAGCAAAGGAAATACAGTCTGACAGCCACTTGGATAATCTAACCTTAGACACAGGCCTACTCAGTTTAGATTTTGAAAAGGAAACAAATAACTGAATGGATTTTCTAAAAGAGTTTGCCCTGTCCAAGTAAAACTGCAATTGCCTATGCCCTCCAAATAATGTAGCAAGTATTCTCCCTTGTTTGAAAAATTAGGAAAAATACAGGTAGATGAACAGACTGATTCAAATTACTCTCAGTGGAGAAAATAAGTAGATGTCCTTCTCTTCACCATTACAGTATTCTTAACCTTTGGGATCTCCTGCTAAGGATAGCTCAATGTCCGGTAAGTATACCAAAAACTTTAGAACAGCACCAGCAGAACAAAAGAAGCTATGCGCATCCAGAAGTTAAAAATGTAGAAGGAAAATGGGAGATCCTTGACCAGGAGGGCAACCAAATCAAAGCCCAAAAGTAAAAAGGGGGAAGGAGGGAGTGAATACTGCAACAGTGAAGAGAAGAACATCTACTGTTATGGTAAGATTTTTCACAACTGTAATATGTCTTTCTATATCATTGTTGCAACATTCTTAACCTTAGAGGTCCCCCCCCAAGAACAGTCCAATGTACGGCCAGTATACCAAAGCTTTTAGATCTTGAATGAGCTGTACATCACATGTACGCTCCCCATACAGGATGCAGGGCATACAGGGGATATACAGATGCAAATATCCAGAGCTTCTTTGCTGCATGTCTGAACGCCATCACTGCTCGTCAGTCTGAATACCCTTTGCTGTGCAAAATACCTAGTTGTCAGACAAGTGCCTCATTGGGGCCTTTTCATTTTATTATTGTTTTCCTTTGATTACCTGGAGTTCATGTCATCAAAGAAGGGAAAATGTCAATGTGGGAAGTAGATTCCTATAAGGATCATCACAAACAGTATCTTTTTATTTTGGGTGCTTCCCATGACCATACCTCCTAAAGTATTTGTAAGCCATTTGTGCCCAAGACTGTTCCCAAATACCTTCTCCTTTGGCTTATGGCTCTGACGAAGAGGAATTGATTAGCCCTGAGTCTCCTTTGAGGAGTTATCATTTGGGGACACAGTAGCCAGACTGATAGAATATTTTAGGTGAGATTTTTCTCAGCTGTCTGACATTTAGAAGAAGTACTATGAGCTGCTTCAGGCTGCTTTGTTAGACACCTTTATAACTGATCTAAGACTGCTGATTCTCAGCCCCCTGCTCCAAAGAAACCTGACAGGATCTATAAGGTCTCTGAGGACTGTCAATTCCTATTCAAGTGTCCTGCTGCTGAGCCTGCTGTAGTGTCAGTCTCCTCTTCCAATCATCTGCTTTCAGATGAGGAGAATAAGGCAATGGAGAGGATTGGAAAGAAGGTCTATACTGCTTCTACTTTGGCCTTTAGGGCCATCAATTACCAGACTCACACGACCAGATATGCTCTGGCCTTGATTGACTAGGCTTGTTAAGTTATTTCTGACATCCCTGATTCTGAAGGGAAGTCTTCTGCTTTACCTGTTTTGGGTTCTACCTTTCAAGTGGCTTGCCACTCTTATCACATGCAGCTTTGATGCTGCTGATGATGCCTCTTCTAGAGCTGCTGCCTGTGGGTCTGTCATGAGACATTAATCTTAGCTTTGTCTGAAGTTTTTACCTGAAGACGTTAAGGCCAACTTGCTGGATGCTCGTTTGGATAATAATAACCACTTTGGGACTGCGTTGGTTGCTGCTGCTCCAGGACTGACGTCAAGTCGTCAGTGGTACAAAATCAGGCAGCCAATGCCATTACATCAGTTTCTCTTGCTCCAAATGTCAGGAGCCCCCAAATAGGGGGCTAGGTCATGGTGGAAGAACACCACCAGTAGAAAGTAAATACCAAAAATCCCTGTAAGGAGTGAGGAAGAGAGAGAGAGAGATAGACAAGGGGGAAAGAGGTTGGGAAACCAGGACTGCAAGAGTGAATACACTTGAACATCTACATTTATGGTAAGTATACACAACTGTACTACGTTCTTCGTGTTTCACTGTTGCAGTCATCACACTTGGGTTGATTCCCAAAGCTGAAGAAAAGGGTGGAGGCAGTCAAGAACACTGGGGGTTGCCTAGGATGCCCTGCAAGACTGCGGTTGCAAAGCCTGCCCTGGATTTGGAAAAGATAGGCAGGTGGTAATGCTTGGTAACAGTATGAACAGAACTCCATGTTGCAGCCTCCAGGATGTCCCTGGAAGGGACCCCTCTGAGAAAAGCTGCAGAGGTGGAGGTTGCCCTGGTGGAATGCATTCTGACCCCCTTAGGGGGAGGTTTCCCTTGGTATTTGCAGCAGAAATGGATACAGTGTACTATCCATTTGGAGATTGTTTGTTTGGCTATGGCCTTAACCTCTACCCCTGCTGCAAAGTTGACTCGCAATTGGTCAGTCTTCCTAAAATATTTGGTCCTATCCAGGTAGAATCTGAGCTGTCTGTGCACATCTAGAGAATGCAGAATCCTTTGTCCCTTGTTTTGTGGGTTAGGGAAAAAGGTGGGTAAATTAAATGATTGGCTGAGAGCCACACTGGACACCACTTTAGGCATGAAAGTTGGGTTAGTCCTGAGGGGGACCCTGTTAGCATGAAAAATGATGGAAGAGCTCTACAGCCATGAGTGCTTGTAGCTCTGAAACTCTTCTAGTTGAAGTGATGGCCAGAAGCAAGGCTGTTTTCCAAGAGAGGAATTTTAACTCTGCTGAAGTTGCAGGCTCTCAAAGGGGGGTAGTGTGAACTTTTCCAACACAAAGTTAAGGTCCCAAGCTGGGGTAGGAGCCCTTCTGGGTGTTAGCCCCTCTTAGGAACTGTTTGATGAGAGGGTGAGAAAAGAGAGGTGGCTCTGTGCTGTAATGAGCAGAGATGGTAGAGGCATGAATTTTAATAGAAGAGAAGGATAGGCCCCTGTGTAGTAGGTCTGCTAGGTAATCCAGGATGAGAGCTAGGGAGGGCTGTGCTGTTTCAGCTCCTTTAGCCTGGATCGAGGTGCAATATCTTTTCCACTTGTCAGCATAGGATTTTCTAGTGCTGGGGCGTCTGGCCTCACGTATAAAATCCAGGACTTGCTTGCTTAGGCTGACAACTGGAGGAGAGGTCAGGGAATAAGCCAGGCTGCCAGGTTCAGGGTCTCCAGTTGTGTATGCATAAATTCTCCATTCTGCCGGGTCAGGAGAGTTGGGATCTGACATAGGTGCCACGGTGATAGAGGAGACAGCTGCGCAGCAGTGGGTACCAGTGCTGGCATGGCCAGTCTGGGGCAATCAAGATTGCTCTTGGTTTCTCCTCCCTTATTTTGAGTAGTACCCTTGAAAGTAGAGGCAGAGGGGGAAATGCATAGATCGAGAGGTTTACCCATTGGAAGGATAGGGCATCCATTTCCCAGGCCTTGCTGTGAGGTTCCCTGGCGCAGAATTTGCTGAGCTGGTGATTGTTGTGGGAGGCAAAGAGGTCCACCTTCGGGGTGCCCCATTTCTGGGTTTCAAGGTTAAAGGTGCTGTGGTCTAGCTGCCACTCTTGTGTTTCTAGGAGGTTTCTGCTTAAGTTGCCTGCCAGAGAGTTTTGGGAGCCTGGCAGGAATTGTGCTTGCAGGTGAATCTGCATAGCTAAAGCAGTGTGCCAATGCGTCATGGCGAGCCTGCAGAGGGGATAAGAGTGAGTTCCTCCCTGCTTGTTGATGTACCACATCACTGTGGTGTTGTCTGTTCTGATCAGTAGAGGCCCCGAGGAGAGTAGGGGTCTGAAAGCTGTCAGAGTGTGCTGAACAGCTTGCACCTCCTTTTGGTTGATGCGCAGATGTATTTGATTTGGGCTCCAATGGCCCTGAATGCACCTACCGTCCAGGTGTGTACCCCAGACATAATCTGATGCATCTGCGGTTAGGGTCTGAGCAGTGTGGGGTTGTGAGAAGGGAAGACTCTTGTTGTGGTTGCATGCTGCTGCCTGCCAAAGAAAATCCTTCCTTATACAGGATATCATAGGTATGACAGTTTCCAGGGCCTTATAGTGTTGACACCAAAGGCTTTTTAGGTACCACTAAAGTTTCCTCATATGCAGTCTGGCATATGGAATGAGTAGAATGCAGGATGCCATGAACCCTAGAGCTTGCAGGATTTTCTTTGCAGATAACTGGGTTCTGGTGGCTAGTTGAGAGAAGTAGCCTGTCAGATAGGCTTGTTTTTCTGGAGTAAGGAATGCCATCTGGGATGCTGTGTCCAGGCTTGCTCCCAGGAATACAATTTTTTGAGTGGGTACTAGTTTGCATTTCTTTTCGTTTATAGTATACCCCAGGGAGGTTAGTAGGTTCTGTACAAAGGTCAGGTGCTGTAACAGTTTTTCCTGTCTGCCTGAATCAAGCAGTCGTCTAAGTAGGGGTACATTTGAATATTTCTTTGTCTGCCAAAAGCAATGGCTGGATCCAGGCATTTTGTGAAAACTCTGGGAGCAGTGGATAAGCCAAAGGGAAGCGCAGAGAACTGAAAGTGCATAGATCCTGCCTTGAAACGATATTTCCTGTAGGAATCCCTGACTGGGATGTGTAGGTAGGCCTCTTTTCGGTCTAGGGTGGCTAACCAAGCATCCTTGGATAGCATAGGAAGGAGCTGCTGGAGGTTGAGCATTTTGAATTTTGGTATCACCAGGAAGGTGTTTAGAATTGATAGATCGAGGATTGGGCTCCAGGTGCCCTATTTTCTGGGTACCAGGAAAAGCCTGGAATAGAAACCTTGGCCTATCTGGTCTGCAGGAACAGGCTGTATTGCCCTCATGGAGAGCAGGGAATGGACTTGGTTTTGGGCCTCTGCCCACTGGTTTGAAGGAAGATCTAGGAACCCTTTTGAGGTTGGCAGAGTGTGGAAATAAAATTTGTATCCTTTGGTCACTATGTTGAGGACCCATCAGTCATCGGTGATAGAGGCCCAGTTTTTTACATGGGAAGAGAGTTTTCCTCCTAGGGTAAACAAGCAGGTGGACAGAGGTAAGGGGTGGAGGTGTAAAGTCATAGTGAGTTCTTTCCATAAGGGGGTGGCTTAGCAGTCCTTGTTTTTGAAGTGGAAGAACTCCATTGCTTAGATCTCTGCATTCCCTGGGACTGTTCTCTGGGGGGGTCTGCTACTCCCAGGTCTTGTCTAAGCTGACTTTGAGGGGGACGGAAAGGACCAGTGCTTGGAGGTGCAATGCCTACTAAACCTCGTGGGCTGGACCTGTAAGAAGTCTTTAACTGTTTGCATAGATTTAGCTTTTTTTCCCCATCTTTTTTAAGACCTCTTCTGCCTTGATGCCAAATAAATTGTCGTTGTTCAATGGTGCGTCCAATAGTTTTGATTTCACATGGTCTGGCAAGGTGTATTTCTTAAGCCAATCATGCCTTCTAAGTACAGAACCTGTGACTGCTGCCCTGCAGGATGCTTCTAGGGTGGCAAAGCCACATTGCAAGGTGTGTTTAGTAACCTGACTTGCAGAATGCATAAGCTCCTGTAAGTCTTTATTTTCTGCACAAGCCGGAAAGGTAGATATTTTTTGTTTAAGGAATTCCATTGCATGTTGTTGGAATTTCAACATGTGTAACTGACAATTTAGTGCTCCAATGGCAAGAGTTGCAAAGGTGTATACTTTATTACCCCATCTGTCTAAAGCTCAGGAATCCCTGTCCAAGGGGGTGGGATTCTTAGCTGTGGTTGCTTTTATTCTTTTAGGTCCTTGGGAGATGACCTCTGGGTCAGCAGTAGGATTTCTGAAAAGAAATTTGTGTGAGCCAGGGACTCTATAATACCTGTCAGGCTTCCTGGGAGCAGGTGGAAGGGTGTCAGGAGTTAAATTGGATTCCATTAGACATCATCCACAACATCCAGGACAGGAGGAATGGCTAAAGGTCTGTACTGTGGTAAATCTAAGAATTCCCTGAGTCTCTTTTGGACTGAGGATAGTCCTGACACTCCCATAGGAAATGCTCCCTTAAAGTATGTAGGGTTTCACCAAATGAAAAATCCTCTGGAGGAGAGGCAGAAGGAATGGATTCCTCTGCATCTGAATCCTCATAAGCAGACAAGGGTTGCATGCCTTCATATTCAGAAACCTCAGAGTCATCGGACTCCTGGGCAGATAAAAAGTACAGTTGTGTACACTTACCACAAATGTAGATGTTCGAGTGTATTCACTGTTGCAGTCATCACATTTGGGTTATCTGCCTGCACGTAGCCCTCAGCCAGCCTGAATACCAGAGTCCTGGGATTTCTGCGTCGGATGCTGTCGCTTCTTCCATGACGTCAGGTCATCAAGGGTATAAAACATGCAGCCGATGCCATTACATCAGTTTTTCTTGCCCCAGATGTCAGGTGCCCCCAAAATAGGAAGCAATTACAAGGTATGTAACACCCCCAGCAAAAAACAAATACCAATGATATAAGATATGCCAGACAAAAAAGACAGGATAGAAATCAAGAGAAGTCAGGGGGCTGGAGGGAGGGTAACCAGGACCACGGCAGTGAATACGCTCGAACATCTACATTTATGGTAAGGGTACACAGCTGTACTATGTTCTTCGTGTTTCACTGTTGCAGTCATCACATTTGGGTTGATTCCCAAAGCTAAGGAAGGATGGAGGTAGTTATGAAGCATTAGGGCTGGCAATCAGGCCCTGTAAGACTGCTGTGGCAAATCCAGCTCTGGATTTAGAAAATATAGGCAAGTGGTAGTGCTTGGTGAAAGTGTGCACAGCTCCAGGTTGCAGCTTCTAGGATGTCCCTGGTAGAGACTCCCCTGAGAAATGCAGTAGAGGTAGATGTAGCCCTAGTGGAATGAGTTCTGATCCCCTGTGGGGTAGGTTTCCCATGGAGCTTGTAGCAGAAATGGATGCAGTGTGCTATCCATTTAGAAATTGTTTGCTTTGAAACGGCCTTGCCCTCTGCCCCTGCAGCAAAGCTGACTAACAGCTGGTCAGATTTTCTGAGAGGCATAGTCTTGTCCAGACAGAACCTAAGCGGCCTGTGCACGTCCAGGGAATGCACAATCCTTTCCCCTTTATTCTGAGGATTAGGAAAAAAGGTTGGCAAATGAATGGACTGGTTTGGAGGCATACTAGACACCACCTTGGGCATAAAAGATGGGTTAGTCCTAAGGGAAACCCTGTCTGCATGGAAGATAATGAAGGGTTCCACTGCCATAAGGGCCTGCAATTCAGACACTCTTCTTGCTGAAGTGATGGCTAAAAGTAAAGCTGTTTTCCATGAGAGGAATTTTAACTCTGCTGTGGCTGCAGGTTCAAAGGGTGGAAGTGTGAGCTTTTCTAATACAAAGTTAAGGTCCCAGGCTGGAGTGGGAGCTCTTCTGGGGGGTCTTACACTTTTGGCTCCTCCCAGGGACTGTTTTACAAGAGGATGAGAGAAGAGGTGTGTCTCGGTATTATAATGAGCTGAGATGGCAGAGGCATGGATCTTAATTGAAGAGAAGGATAGGCCTTTGTGGAGCATTTTTGCTAAGTAATCTAGTATACAAGGTAAGCTGGGCACAGTTGTGCCCATTCCCTGAGAGTGGCTCCAGGAACAGTATCTTTTCCATTTTTCTGAATAGGATTTTCTAGTACTAGGCATCCTTGCCTCAAGAATGACATCCAGCACCTACTTACTGAGGTTTGCTGGTGTTGAATTCAGGGGATTAGCCAGGCTGCAAGGTTCAGGGTCTGTAGCTGAGGGTGCAGAATCTGGCCCGTCTGCTGGGACAGCAGGGAAGGAGTCTGAGGCAGGTGCCATGGTTGTAGGACTGTCATTACGCGATCAGGATTGTCCTTGGTTTGTCCTGTTTGATGTTTAGTAGAACCTTCGAGAGGAGTGGCAGAGTGGGAAAGGCATAGACTGAGAGGCTTTCCCGGGTGAAGGACAGGGTATCCACTTTCCAAGCTTGGCTGTGGGAAGGTCTGGTGCAAAATTTGCTCAACTGATAGTTCTGAGGGGAAGCAAAAGGATCCACCTCTGGTGTCCCCCACCTGTTCCTCAAAAGCTTGAATATTTTGGGTTCCAGTTTCCACTCGTGTGGATCCATGAGATTTCTGCTTAAGTCGTCTGCCAGTGAATTTAGTTTGCCTGGCAGGAACTGAGCTTGTAATTGTACTCGGTTGCTCAAAGCTGAGTTCCACAGAGCCATGGCTAGTCTGCAGAGTGGGTAGGAATGGATTCCCCCCTGCTTATGTACCCATAACTGTGGTGTTGTCTGTGTTTACCAATAGGTGTCCTGGAAGAATAAGGCCCCTGAAGGCTTTCAGAGCATTCTGCACAGCTAACATTTCTTTTTGACTGATATGCAGGTGCATTTGCTTTGGGTTCCATTTGCCCTGAGTGCATTGCCCTGCCATGTGAGCCCTCCATGCATAGTCTGATGCATCTGTTGTTTGTGCTTGGGCGGCAGGGGGTAGAATGAAAGGGAGTCCCTTGTTGTGGTTGCAGGCCTCTGCCCACCAAAGGAACTCTATCCTTAGGCAAGGAATGATAGGAATCACTGTTTCCAGGTCCTGAGAATGTTGAAACCAGAGACTTTTTAGGTACCATTGAAGTTTCCTCATATGCAGTCTTGCATATAGAATTAACAGAATGCAAGAGGTCATGAACCCTAGGGCTTGCAGTATTTTTCTTGCAGATAGCTGGGTTTTGGTGGCCAGTAGATTGAAATAGTTTGTCAAATAAATTTGTTTCTCTGGAGCGAGGAATGCCATCTGGGAAGTTGTGTTCAAGCTTGCTCCCAGGAATACAATCTGTTGACTGGGTACCAGTTGTGACTTCTTTTCGTTGATGGTGTACGCCAGTGAAGTCAGAAGTCTCTTTACAAATGCCAGGTGCTGATGTAGCAATTTCTGACTGTCCACCTGAATCAGGCAATCGTCCAAGTATTGGTAAATTTGAATTCCTCTCCGTCGGCAATATGCAATGGCTGGAGCTAGGCACTTTGTGAATACCCTGGGTGCAGTAGATAAGCCAAAGGGAAGTGCAGAGAACTGCTCTGAAGTGTAAGTATTTCCTGCAAGATTCCCTCATGGGGATCTGCAGATAAGCTTCTTTTAAATCTAGGGTTGCTAGCCAGGAGTCCTTGGCTAGCATAGGAAGCAGCTGTTGGAGAGTTAACATTTTGAATTTTTGAACCACCAAAAAGGTATTGAGAATAGACAGATCCAGGATAGGACGCCAAAGTTTTCTTTTCTGGGGACCAGAAACAGTCTGGAGTAAAAACCTTGTCCCCTTTGTTCTGCTGGGACAGGTTGAAAAGCCTTGATACTGAGAAAAGAAAGTACTTGCTTTTGTGCCTCTGCCCACTGGTTTGGTGGGAGGTCTGGGCATCTGCTTATGAATGGGAGTTAGTGGAACTGGAATCTGTATCCCTGGAAAACAATATTTAAGACCCATTTGTCTTGGGTAATGTATTGCCAATTTTTGGCATGCAGTGCAAGTTTTCCTCCTAAAAGTGCAAGTACTTGGGCAAGGCTTGGAAGAGTTAAGGATAAGTCATTGTGCATTTTTACCAAAGGATGGAGGCTTACTAGTCCCTGTTTTGGACATGGGAGCACTCCATTGCTTGGATCTGTGCATAGCCTGAAACTGAAGTCTTGGTGGTCTGCTGCCCCTGGGTTTGGACTGAGAAGGCCTGGAAGGGACTGGAAAAGACCAGTTTTTTGAAGGCCAATGCCTACTGACTCTAGGTGGCTGTACTTGTAAGAAATCCTTAACAGTTTGCATAGATTTAGCTTTCTCCTCCATTCTTTTGAAGACGACTTCTGATTTATTACCAAACAAACGCTCTTGATTTAATGGTGCATCTAGTAATTTTGCTTTGACATGATCTGGCAAGTTTTGTTCCTTACGCCAAGCATGTCTTCTAAGAACAGACCCAGTGACAGCAGCCCTGCAAGATGCTTCTAAAGCATCAAAACCACATTGCAAAATATGTTTACCAACTTGGTTAGCAGAATGCATTAACTTTGTAAATCCTTGTGTTCTGCACAATCAGTAATCAACACATTTTTTTGTTTAATTAGCTCCATAATATGCTGCTGATACTTTAACATATGAAAAGTACAGTTGTGTACACTTACCATAAATGTAGATGTTCGAGTGTATTCACTGTTGCAGTCATTACATTTGGGTAATCCTGCTGGCAGGTTGCCCTCAGTCGGCCTGAATTCCAAAGTCTTGGGTCCTGCATCAGCTGTCGTCACCCCTTCCCTGACGTCAGTCGTCAGGGGTATAAAAGAAGCAGCCAATGCCATTTTCTTTAGTTTTTCTTGCCCCAGATGTCAGGTGCCCCCTAAAAGGGTAGCTAACATTTATATCTATATATAAAATTACATGCAGCAATATAAACTTTTACCTTCATCCACAAGCAAATACACCACGTAGGTTGTATAACTCGGAGAAGGAAAGATAGGTTCCATCAGAAGAAAAGGGGGGATGGCGGGAGGGCAACCTGGACTGCAACAGTGAATACACTTGAACATCTACTTTTATGGTAAGTGTACACAACTGTACTATGTTCTTCATGTTTCACTGTTGCAGTCATTACATTTGGGTAGATTCCCAAAGCTATGGTAGGGAGGCTGGAGCTAAACAGAATTAGGAGTGGCTATGAGACCCTGCAGAACTGCAGTGGCAAAGCCTGCCCTGGATTCAGAGTAGAGTGGCAAATGATAGTGCTTTGTAAAGGTGTGCACTGAACTCCAAGTAGCTGCCTCTAAAATGTCCTTGGTTGGTACTCCCCTGAGAAAGGCTGCTGAAGTGGCTGCAGCTCTGGTGGAATGTGGCCTAATGCCCTGAGGCACTAGCTTGCCATGGTATAAGTAGCAGAAATCAATGCAGTGGCCTATCCACTTTGAAAGAGTCTGCTTTGAGATAGCCTTTCCTTTTGATCCTGCAGCATATGCCACTAGTAATTGCTCTGTCTTTCTGAAAACTTTGGTTCTGTCCAAGTAGAATCTAAGCTGTCTGTGTACATCCAAAGAATGCAGAATTTTTTTCCCCCTTGTTCTGTGGATTTGGATAAAAAGTTGGCAGATTGAATGGTTTGGTTAAGAGCCACACTGGACACCACTTTAGGCATAAATGTTGGGTTTGTCCTCAGGGAGACCCTGTCCGGATAAAAAATGATAAAAGGTTCCACAGCCATGAGTGCCTGTAGCTCCGAAACTCATCATGCAGAAGTTATTGCTAGGAGCAGAGCTGTTTTCCAAAATAAAAACTTTACATCAGCAGTAGCAGCTGGTTCAAAAAGAGGCAGGGTGAGTTTTTCCAAGACATAGTTGAGGTTTCATGCAGGCATTGGTGATCTCCTTGGAAGCCTTAAATTTTTGGCTCTTCTGAGGTACTGTTTTAATAAGGGATGAGAAAAGATTGGTGACTCTGCATTGTAATAAGCCGAAATGGCAGAGGCATGAATTTTAATAGATGAGAAAGACAGACCTTTGTCCAGCATCTCAGTTAAGTATTGTAAAATCTGAGGAATATGTGGCACAGCTGTATCTGTTCCTTTTGCCTGGTTCCAAGCACAGAATCTCTTCCATTTTCCAGCATAAGATTTTCTAGTACTAGGCCTTCTGGCTTCCAAAATGACATCCATCACAGCTTTGCTGAGAGGTGTGTTTTGTATGACTACATTATCTGCCATGCTGCCAGGTTTAAAGTCTTGAGCTGGCTCTGCAGGATCTGATTGTTTTGTTGGGACAGTAGATGCGGTATTTGAGGTAAGGTCCAAGCTGGGCATTGAGACAAGCTCCTTAATATTGGGTACCGGTGCTGGTGGTGCCAGTATGGTGCAATCAGTATCATATCTTTGGCTTCTCCTGTCTGACCTTTAGGAGTACCTTGGGGAGGAGAGGCAGAGGGGGAAAGGCATATGCTGATAGGTTTTTCCAGCTGAAGGATAGGGCGTCCACTTTCCATGCTTGTATGTGATAAATCCTTGTGAAGAATCTCTTTAGTTGGTAGTTGTGAGGGGAGGCAAATAGATCTATGTCCAGGCATCCCCATTTCCTTGTTATGCTGAAGACTTGTGGATCCAGCTGCCACTCGTGGGGATCCATGAGGTTTCTGCTTAGATCGTCTGCCAGAGTATTTTTCCTTCCTGGCAGGAATTGTGCCTGCAGATGTACTTGGTAAGTCAATGCTGTGTCCCATAAAGTCATGGCTAGTCTGCAAAGGGGGTAAGAATGTGTGCCCCTCTGCTTGTTTATATACCACATGACCGTGGTGTTGTCTGTCTTTATCAGTAGTTGTCCGGGATAAAGAAGGTCCTTGATAGCTGTCAGGGCATTTTGAAAAGCTAGCATCTCTTTTTGATTGATATGTAGATGCATTTGGTTTGAAGTCCATGTTCCCTGAATGCATCTTCCTGCCATGTGGGCCCCCCAGGCATAATTTGATGCATCCGTTGTTAGTGTCTGCCTGGCTGGGGGTAATGTGAATGGCTGTCCCTTGTTTTGGTGACAAGCCTTTGCCTACCATCGAAACTCCTGTTGCAGCCAGAGAATGAGAGTAATTATAGTTTCCAGGCTGTGGCAATGTTGAGTCCAAACACTTTTTAGGTACCATTGAAGCTTCCTCATATGCAGTCTTGCATATGGAATTAGTAGGATGCAGGATGCCATGAAGCTCAATGCCTGCAGAATTTTTCTTGCAGATAACTGGCCCTTTGTTGCTAACATTTTGAAATAGGTAGTCAGTTGTCTTTGTTTGTCTGGCGTGAGATAAGCCATCTGGGCAGTTGTATTTAAGCTTGCACACAGGAATATTATCTCTTGAGAGGGTACTAGTTTTGATTTCTTTTCGTTGACTGTGTACCCTAGGCATGTTAGAAGTTTTTTCACAAATGCCAGATGCTGTAGAAGGATGTCCTTGTTCTCTACTTGAATAAGACAGTCGTCCAAGTAAGGATATATTTGTATTCCTCTTTGTCTGCAGAATGCAATTACTGGTGCCAGGCACTTTGTAAAGACCCTGGGTGCAGTAGATAAGCCAAAGGGCAGTGCAGACAATTGGTAATGCATTGAGCCAGCCTAGAATCTGAGGTATCTTCTGCATATTTGTCTGATTGAGACATGCAGGTATGCCTCTTTTAGGTCTAAAGTTACAAGCCAAGCGTTCTTGCCCAGCATGGGCAGAAGCTGCTGCAAAGTCAACATTTTGAATTTTGGTATATCCAGGAATGTGTTCAGAATCGACAGGTCCAGTACTGGCCTCCAGGCCTTGTCCTTTCTGGGTACCAAAGAACAGTCTTGAGTAAAATCCTTGTCCCCGCTCTTGCTCTGGCACTTGCTGAATGCCCCTCATGTCCATGAGGGATGAGACTTGTTTTTGTGCCTCTGTCCATTGATTTTTTGGCAGATCTGGCCAGCCGTTTGCCTTTGGCAGTGTATAGAGATGAAACTTGTAGCCCTGTGACACGATATTTAGAACCCACTTGTCCTGGGTTATAATGTGCCAATTTTGAGAAAAAAGTGCTAATTTTCCCCCTAAGGGTGCTGCCAGGAAATAAGTGCTTGGTGCAGGCAGGGGGAAGTCATTGGGACTGTTTCCTGTAAGGTTGTGATTTGTCTTCTCCACTTTTGGAGGTAGAAGCACCCCATTGCTTTGACCTGTATGAACCTTGCACCTGGGATCTGCCTCTAGGGCGTCTGGGTCTGCCCCTTTGAGATCTGTCTGACACAGGAAAGAACCAATTCTTTGTTGGCCAGTGTCTACTAAACCTAGGTGGCTGTACTTGTAAGAAATCTTTGACCGTTTGCATAGATTTAGCCTTGTTCTCCATCTTCTTTAACACCTCTTCTGCCTTAATACCAAACAAAGTATCATGCTGTAAAGGTGCATCTAATAATTTAACTTTAACATGATCAGGCAGAGTTTGTTCCTTTAACCAAGCATGCCTTCTAATTACAGAACCTGTAACTGCGGCCCTGCAGGAGGCCTCTAAAGAATCAAAACCACATTGCAAAGTATGCTTTCCAACTTGTTCAGCTGCATGCAATATATCCCGCATTTCCTTGTTTTCTGCACATTCAGAGTTTAACAACATTTTCTGTTAAAGCAATGCCATGACATGTTGCTGATATTTGAGCATATGAAAGTGACAGTTTAAGGCCCTTATAGCCCAGGTAGCAGATGTGTAAACCTTTTTCCCCCATCTACCTAGTGCCCTAGAATCCCTGTCAGAAGTGGTAGGGTTTTTTTTGCAGCAGAAGCCTTAACTCCATTGGGACCCTGAGAAATAGTTTCTGGGTCTGCAGCAGGGTTTTTAAATAGGAATTTATGTGAGTCAGGAACCCTGTAATATCTGTCAGGCTTAACAGGAGCTGGAGGTAAGGAGTCAGGGGTAAGGCTAGACTCCAAAAACACAATCTACAATGTCTAACATAGGAGGGATGGCTAGTGGCTTGTGCTGAGGTAGTAACAGGAAATCTCTGAGCCTCTTTTTAGATTCTGAAAAATCTTGGCTCTCCCAGTGGAAATGCTCCCTCATGGTATGTAAGGTTTCCCTACAAGAATAGTTCTCAGGAGGAGAAGCTGAAGGAATGTATTCTTCAGCATCAGAATCCTCATAGGGGGGAAAAGAATATTCTTGATCAGAAGAAATGGAAATCTGATCTGAAGATTCATAGTCAGTCTCTTGCCTAGGCCGCTTATCAGGAGGGGGATGGGAACCCCTGATCAAGGTAATCAAGTCTTCAGCCATTTTGAGCATCTGTTTTTTTGGGCATGGAGGCCTGTCCATGTGGCTCTTGAGTTTGCTTCTTTGCCTTTGAAGGAGCTTTAGTCTTGGTCTTTGAAGTCAGTTTAATGTACAGATGTTTGGGTCTGAATACACCCTCAGAAGGCGGTGCCTGCTCAGCGGCTCCGGACCTATCTGAAGGATTAGCGTCCAAGGCTTCAATACCTTGAGTTTCCAGCGGCATGGCCGACTCCACGTGGGAGTTGGTAGCGGCCTGTGACTCTAAAGTAGTGGTCGTCAGGGGCTGCGAAAGTGCCTCACTGAGAACCGGCGAACCAGCGACTGGCTTAGGAGAAGCTTCGTCGTCAGTTTTGGGCCTTGGCTGTCTTTCTTTTTCTTTGCGTTAAATCTAGCACAAAACCGACAACCCAGAAAGTTATGATCAGGGCCTAGGCAAGGAATAAAGTAAGAATGAAAGTCCTTATGAGGTATTTGCTTCCCACAAGAAATGCAATTATTAACTTTTTCTGACATCGGTTCTGAAGCAAGAAAAAAGTTTCCCCAACGGGGTACTTAGCTTTACAGAAGATTTCGGATCTGAAATTCGAACTCGAAAATCTCAGGAGTCAGCCGACCGGCACTTGCAAACTGCTTCTGGCACCGCGCAGCAAGAAAGACTAAAGAAAATGGTGTCAGCTGCTTCTTTTATACCTCTGACGACCTGACGTCAGGGAAGGGGCGACGGCAGCCGACACAGGACCCAAGACTTTGGAATTCAGGCCGACTGAGGCAACCTGCCAGCAGGATTACCCAAATGTAATGACTGCAACAGTGAAACACGAAGAACATCTGGCAATTTAAAGCCCTAATGGCAAGCGTAGCAGAGGTGTATACCTTTTTTCCCCATCTGATTAATGCCCTGGAATCCCTGTCCGAAGGGGTAGCATTTTGGGCAGTTTTAGCCTTAATACCTTTAGGTCGCTGGGAAATGGTCACTGGATCTGCAGTAGGACTCCCTAAAAAGGAATTTGTGGGAGTCAGGCACTCTATAGTACCTGTTAGGTTTCCTGGGAGCTGGAGGCAAGGTATCAGGGGTAAGGCTGTATTCCAGGAAGACATCATCTACAATTTCCAGAACAGGAGGGATAGCTAGGGGCCTGTGCTGAGGCAAACTCAAAAATTCCTTGAGTCTCTTTTTGGACTGGGAGTAGTCCTAGCTCTCCCAGCGGAAATGTTAACTAAGGGTGTGCAGGGTTTCACCAAAGGAAAAATCTTCTGGAGAGGAAACAGAGGGAATGGAATCCTCTGATCAGAATCCTCATAGGTAGATAAGGGTATGTCCTGCAAATCAGAAGGATCAGAGTAATCAGATTCCTGATCAGAAGAATCAGAAGGAAAGTCAGTTCTGAGTCTTTTTGAGGAGGAAGGCGGACTTCTAATTAAAGTAATGAGGTCCTCAGCCATTCTAATCTTTTGTTTTTGTGGCATGTGGGGCTTAGAATGCACTTTGGTCATCAGTTATCTAGGTGTAGTGCAAGCTTTAGGCTTGAGAAATTCGGTATTTTCGTTTTGAAAAGAAGTCGTCGGTTTAATATGAAGATCGGAAGATCTGAAAACACCCTCAAGAAGCCGGTGCCTGCACAGCGGATCTGGACCCATCTAAGGTAGAGACATCCGCAGGTTCCATAGTCGAAAAAGCATCTTGCGGTATAACGGACTCCGAATGGGTCTCAGTAGAGGCCTGCAAATCTGTAGAAGCGGGTATCAGGGGCTGCGAAAGCGCCTCACTGAGTACCAGTGGACTGGTGGCTAGCTTAACGGTAGCACTGTCGGCAGCCTTGGACCTATGAGGTCTGTCTCTGTCTTTATCCTTTCGTTTTTTAGGAAGATCGGTAGTCGGATGGCTTACCAAAGACATTTCAGAGTACGGAGATCAAGAGCGAAAGAATTCAGCTACAAAAATAGCCCGACGACGAATAGTTCGGGCGTTGAACAAGGCATAAAACCGACAGCGTGGGACATCATAGTCTGGACCTAAACAGGTGACGCAGTAAGAATGAAAATCTCAGTGAGGTATTTGCTTTCCACAGGCAAGACAATTATTAATTTTTTCTGACATCGGTTAGAGCAAGAAAAAGGATCCCTAATGGGGTACTTATCTTTTAAAAGACTTCAGCTCTGAAACTCGAAAAATGAAAATTTCAGGAGTCGGCCGACCGGCACTTGCGAACTGCTTCTGCTTCGGGCACCGCACAGCAAGAAAGACTGATGTAATGGTGTCGGCTGCATGTTTTATACCCCTGATGACCTGACGTCATAGAAGAAGTGACATCATCTGACGCAGAAATCCCAAGACTCTGGTATTCAGGCTGGCTGAGGGCTACCTGCAGGCAGATAACCCAAATGTGATGACTGCAACAGTGAAACACGAAGAACATCTGCTGGGGACAAATCTTTTTTTTCTTTTGGAAGGGGTAGGCTGGCTTCCCCCTAATAAGCATGATAAGGTCTTCTGCCATTTTAAGCATTTGAGATTGAGGCATGGAAGCAGGTGCTTGAGCTTGGGTCGTCGGTTTTTTAGGCGTAGTTCATACCCTGGGCCTTAGAAACTCAGTAGTTTTAGAAAGAACTGAAGACGTGAAAGAAGTCGTCGGATTGTGTGGAGTATTGATAGTAAGTAGAACTTCCTCAGAAGCCGCTGCCTGCTCAGCGGCTCTGGACCCATCCAAGGTTGAGACATCCGCAGGATTGTCAAAGAAGAGTCTCACTGCATACCGGACTCTGAACGGGTCTCGGTAGCGGCCTGCAAATCCACAGAAGTGGGCATCAGGGGCTGCGAAAGCGCCTCACTGAGGACTTGCGAACTGGTGACTAGCTTAACGGAAGCTTCGTCGGCAGTTTTGGACCTGTGCAGAGGTCTGTCTCTGTCTTTATTCTTACTTTTTTTCGGAAGATTGGTAGTCAGATGGCTTACAGAAGCCATTTTGGAATAGGGAGATCGAAAATATTTAGCTACAATAAGGGCCCGACGACCTATAGTTCTGGCGTTGAACAAAGCACAAAACCGACAGAGAGGGACGTCATGGTCTGGGCCTAAACAGGTGACGCAGTAAGAATGGAAATCTCGGTGTCGTATTTGCCTTCCACAGGCAAGACGATTGTTAACTTTCTGACATTGTTTAGAGCAAGAAAAAAGGATCCCCAACAGGGTACTTAGCTTTAGAAGACTTCAACTTTAATTCGGAAATGAAAATACAGGTAGTGGCCGACTGGCACTCATGCTAACTGCTTCTGCTTCGGGCTCCTCAGCAAGAAAGACTGATGTAATGGCGTCGGCTGTCTGATTTTATACCACTGGCGACCTGACGTTAGTCCTGGAGCAACAGCAACCGATGCAGAAATACTAAGCTCTGGTATTCAGGCCGACTGAGGGCTACCCCTGGCAGGATAACCCAATTGTGATGACTGCAACAGTGAAACACGAAGAACATCAGGAAGATTGATTTCGAAGCCACTTTTGAAAGGAATGAAGGATTAATGCATAAGGATATCCTGTCTCTATGGAATACCATATAAGGGGGCTTTAACAGATAAGGCCTGAAACTCCGACACCCTTTTAACTGAGATAATGGCAATCAGAAAAGCTGTCTTTCAAGAAAAAAAACTGAAAATTCACTGCAGCTGCGGGTTCAAAGGGGGAAGAAACCAGACTTGAAGGACTAATGTAACATCCCAAGGCAGAGTTGGGTCCTTGACTGGAGGCTTAAGTACAAAGGTACCTTTCAAAAAGGCTTTACAAAGCTTTGAAGAAGTCAGGGAAGCTGAATTACCTCCTATATGAAAGTTAGAAATAGCTGCCAGCTGAACCTCAACCGTAGAAAAGATGGCACCCTGCTGAAAAATATCTGCCAGAAACTCTAAGATGGCAGGAACTGGAGGAGTGAAAGGGTCCAAGTCATGCTGATATGCCCAAATCGAAAAAAGTTTCCACTTACTAGAATAGATCTTCCTAGTGAACAATTTATGAGCCGCTACCAAAATTTTATTAACAGGAGAAAACAGCCCGGGAGTCCTAACTATCAATGTAACTGGAGCACCCAAGCTGTGAGCTTCAGACTGACTAGATCTGGGTGTGGAATCCCTGAGGGATGAGAGATCAGATTCAAAAATTGATCTAATGTCCAAGGAGGACACACTACATGAGACCACAGAGAGGGGAACCATACTTGGCGAGCCCAAAAGGGGGCAATGAGGATGACTGAGCTCCCCAGCCATCGAGCTTTCTGGATGAATTTCGGAATCAGAGGAAGTGCAGAATAAGCATGCAGAAGACCAGAGGGCCAAGCATGAACCAGAGTGTCTCTGGAGGACTCCCTAGGTGAGGGGTTCAGAGCAAAATACTTGCTGCACTTCGTGTTGGAAGGAGAGACAAAGAGATCGCAGCAAGGATGACCCCACTTTAGAAAGATCTGTTCTACTACTGAAGGATTCAAAGACTACTCATAAAGCATCAGAATAGACCTGTTGAGCCTGTCCACCAGAATATTGGACCTCCCCGGAATGTGCATTGCCACCAGAAAATGGCTGGTGGAGACTGCCCATTCCCACAATCTCATGGCTTTGCGACAAAGGGGATAAGACCTGGTTCCCCACTGTTTGTTAATGTACCCGACTACAGACATGTCTGTCTGGATGGCAATCCTCCCTATAGAAGATCGGCATGAATGCTTGCTATGTCAACAGCACCACCCTCATTTCCAGGAAGCTGATATGCAGTTGGGTCCCCAGAGAAGACCATGTGCCTTGGACTGTCGTCCCCAAGCAATGCCCTTCCCACCTGATTAGGGAGGTGTCCGTGGTTATCGGGGTAGGAAGGATAAACGGAAAACCCAGAAGAAGATCCGGGGCCTGAAGCCACCCAGGGAAGTGAATCCCTGCAGGCTCGAGACAGACGAACAGGATGAGACAATGGCAGATCTAGTAAGGACCACTGGACCACTAGTGTCCACTGGAGAATGCTCATGTGCAGCCAAGCCATGGGAATGAGGGTGACGGTAGCTACCATGGACCCCAACACCCAAAGAACAGATTTGGCCAGGGGAGACTGGGATTGAAGGATGCACAAAACATGACGCTTGAGGGATTGAAGTCTGTCCGGAGTTAGAAAAACCTTGGTCTGAATAGTGTCTAACTGAGCTCTAATAAAATCCAGAACTTGAACCAAATCCAGCAGGGACTTGTTGAGATTTATGGTAATGCCTAACTGGTGGGCAGTCTGGAGAAGGAAATCCTTGGCTTGGCAGAGTCTATGCCTGGAGGGAGCTGAAAGGAGCCAATTGTCCAGGCAGGGGAAGACCTGGAACCCCTGCAGCTACAGGTGAGCTGCTACCACTGCCATCACCTTGGTGAACACCCTGGGTGCCGTGGTGAGACCAAAGGGTAGTGCTCTGAATTGATAATGACTGGCTCCCAGCAGGAAGCGAAGGAATCTCTGAGAGCGCCTGTCCATTTTGATGTGATACTACGCATCCTTGA
Organism: Protopterus annectens; assembly: GCF_019279795.1. Classification (NCBI taxonomy): domain Eukaryota; kingdom Metazoa; phylum Chordata; order Ceratodontiformes; family Protopteridae; genus Protopterus; species Protopterus annectens. The sequence goes on along the minus strand of NC_056744.1, from coordinate 84,350,306 downwards.
GGTCCACCGAGCACATCCAGTTGTTTTCTTGCAGGAAGGGCAGAATAGATTTGAGTGTGACCATCCGGAAGTTTGTCTTGGCAACCGACAGGTTTAAGGCTGAAAGATTCAGAATGGGTCTCAAGTTCCCAGTTTTCTTTGGCACTAAAAAGAAAGTACAGTTGTGTACACCTACCATAAATGTAGATGTTCGAGTGTCTTCACTGTTGCAGTCATAACTGTAGGGTGTTCCTGCCGGCAGGCAGCCCGAGGTCGGCCAGAATCACAAAGTCTGGGTCCGGCGTCGGCTGCACAAGCTAGTACCCTGACGTCAGTACGCTCTGGTACATAGCCCTCAGCCGACGCCATCTTCTCCAGCCTTTCTTGCCCCAGATGTCAGAAATCCCCAATAAACAAAAAATGAGTCCCACAAGGAAACACAAACACACCATAAAGTGAAAAAGAGGGGATAGGAGGGAGGGAAACACCGACTGCAACAGTGAAGACACTCGAACATCTACATTTATGGTAGATGTACACAACTGTACTATGTTCTTCGTGTTTCACTGTTGCAGTCATAACTGTAGGGTGGAATCCCAAAGCAGTGAAGAAAGGGAGGAGGCTTAGATAGAAGAAGGGGCAGCAAGAAGGCCCTGCAAAACAGCAGAGGCAAAACCTGCCCTGGTCTTAGAGTACAAAGGGAGATTGTAGTGCTTGGAAAAGGTATGTACAGAACTCCAAGTGGCAGCTTCCAAGATATTCTTGGTAGGTACTCCTCTGAGAAAAGCAGTAGAAGTGGCAGCAGCTCTAGTAGAATGACTTCTCACAGTACCTGGAAACTGTTTCCCATGATGAGTGCAACAAAATCTTATTCCATAGGCAATCCATTTGGAAATAGTTTGTTTGGAAATAGCCTTTCCAAGAGAACTGGAGGCAAAAGAAACAAACAATTGGTTAGATTTTCTGAATTCTTTAGTTTTGTCCAAGTAAAAACGTAACTGTCTGTGTACGTCCAATGAATGCAAAATCCTTTCCCCTTTATTTTGAGGATTAGGAAAGAAGGTAGGAAGGTGAATAGTCTGATTTAAAGCAACTTTCGAAATCACCTTAGGCATGAAAGTAGGATTGGTCCTCAAGGATACTCTGTCAAGATGGAAAATCAGGTATGGCTCTACAGCCATAAGAGCTTGCAACTCTGAAACCCTTCTGGCAGAAGTCAATGCTAACAAAAGAACTGTCTTCCAGGATAAAAATTTAATATCAGAAGCCGCAGCAGGCTCAAAAGGAGGCAAAGTGAGTTTTTCCAAAACATAGTTAAGATCCCAGGCAGGGACAGGAGGGGTCCTAGGAGGCCTCTTAGCCCCTCTCAAGAATTGTCTCACCAATGGATGAGAAAAGACAGGAGGATCAGTATTAAAATGAGCAGATATAGCAGAAGCATGAATCTTAATGGAAGAAAAGGAAAGGCCTTTAGACAAAAGGTCTGAAAGGTAAAGCAAAATAGACGAGAGATCAGGCACAAAAGGGTTAAAGCCACGGTCCTGCATCCAAATGCAAAACCTTTTCCATTTAGAGGCATATGATTTCCTAGTGCTAGGCCGTCTGGCTTCTAGAAGAACATCCAAAACTTGTTTGGGGAGCTTAGAAGAAATCAAAGTTCCTTGAAGAGCCAAGCTGCCAGGCAAAGGGTCTTGAGATGAGGGTGTAGCATCTGACCCTGATGCTGGGACAGAAGAGAAGGGTACAGAGGAAGGATCCAAGGAGGTTCCAAGCAGAGGTGTTGTAAGGTTGGATACCAAAACTGTCGAGGCCAATTCGGAGCAATCAAGATGATGAACTTGGGCTTGTCTTGTTTTATCTTTAGTAATATCCGGGGAAGAAGAGGAAGAGGAGGGAAGGCATATCCCGAAAGGTTCCTCCAACTGAATGACAGGGCATCCACTTTCCAAGCTGTGTTGTGGAAGGCCCTGGTGCAAAAGAGAGGCAGCTGATGGTTGAGATGGGATGCAAACAGATCTATCTGGGGGCACCCCCAAACTGCAGTTATCCTGTTGAATAAGTTGGTGTCTAGCATCCATTCGTGAGGATCCAAAATGTTTCTGCTTAGGCTGTCTGCTAAGAGATTCTGTTTTCCTGGAATGAATTGAGCCTGAAGATGCAGATTTAGACTTAGAGCTATGTCCCATAAAGTCATAGCTAGTCTGCAAAGGGGGTATGAATGAGAGCCCCCCTGCTTGTTTATGTACCACATGACTGTGGTGTTGTCTGTACGAATTAGAAGAGGCCCTGGTTGCAAAAAGTTCTTGAAGGCTAGAAGAGCATTTTGAACTGCCAACATTTCCTTCAGATTGATGTGCCAGTGAAGGTGATTGTTGTCCAGGTCCCCTGCTGGCAATTGTTTAGAAAATGTGCTCCCCAAGCATAATCCGAAGCGTCCGTGGTTATGATTTGAGAAGGTTGAGGTAGACGAAAAGGCTTCCCTTCGTTTAAAGTGCACACCCTGGACCACCAAAGGAACTCCTTCTGGAGGCAGGGGATCAGAGGAATTAAAGTGTCCAGATCTTGGTAATGCTGAGACCATACACCTTTCAGGTACCATTGAAGCTTTCTCATATGAAGCCTTGCATTTGGAATTAACAGAATGCATGAAGCCATATAGCCCAGTGCCTGCATGAATTTCCTTGCAGTGGGCTGAGTTAAGGTTGCCAAGGTTTTGAAAATTGAAGCCAGCTGTATTTGTTTTTCTGGCGTAAGGAAAGCCCTTTGTAAGGTTGTATTTAGGAGGGCTCCCAAAAATATCATTTGTTGAAAAGGAACCAATTGGGACTTTTTTATGTTCACTGAAAGTCCCAGGAGGAGGAAGAGACGTTGAACAAAATCCAGATGTAGAAGTAAAAGGTCCTTGCTGTCTGCCTGGATAAGGCAGTCGTCCAAATAGGGGTAAATCTGAATCCCCTGAAGTCTGCAATAAGCCACTACTGGTGCCAGGCACTTGGTAAAAACCCTGGGCACAGTAGATAAACCAAAGGGCAGTACAGAGAATTGAAAGTGCCTCGAGCCTGCTTTGAATCTGAGGAATCTCCTGCGTTCCTGCCTGATGGGAATGTGTAAGTAGGCCTCTTTTAGGTCCAATGTCACCATCCAAGCGTCCTGGGAGAGTACTGGAAGCAGTTGTTGTAGAGTAAGCATTTTGAATTTTGGAATTTCCAAAAAAGTGTTTAACACTGAAAGGTCCAAAATAGGTCTCCATGAGTTTTGTTTTCTTGGAACCAGAAATAGTCTTGAGTAAAAACCTTTTCCCTTTTCTGAGAGAGGAACAGGCTCTATGGCTCTCATAGCCAGTAGAGCATCCACTTGATTTAAGGCCTCTGCCCATTGATGTTTTGGCAGATCTGGCCAACCGATAACCCTTGGCAGAGTATGAAAATGGAACTTGTAGCCTCTTAAAATCACGTCCAATACCCATTTGTCCTGGGTAATATGAGTCCAACTTCTGTAAAAAAGAGAAAGCTTTCCTCCGAGAGGGGCATCCAGGTAAGGGGGTCCTGAAGCCCAACCGAGAGAGTCATTGAGTCTGCTTCCTTTGAGATTGGGATCTGTCTTCTCCCTTTCTAGGTGAAGAAGCAGTCCATTGTCTGGATCTGTAAGAGGCCTGAGCTTGACCACGACCTCTGGAGCGTCTATATCTTCCCCTTTGAGGCCTGTCAGACGTGGGAAAGGACCAATTTTTGGAGGGCCAACTCCTGGAAAATCTAGGAGGCTGAACTTGTAAGAAATCTTTCACAGTCTGCATAGATTTTGCCTTTTCTTCCATCTTTTTAATAACCTCCTCAGCCTTGGATCCAAATAAAACATCATGCTGAACAGGGCATCTAAAAGTTTAGCCTTAACCTGTTCTGGCAAACTTTGTTCTCTAAGCCAGGCATGTCTCCTAATAACAGTACCAGAGGCTGCGGCCCTGCAAGAAGCTTCCAAAGCATCAAAACCACAATGCAAACTATGCTTGTTCACTTGTTCAGTTGCATGCAATACATCCTGCAATTCCTTATCCTCTGCACAAGCTGGAGAGGAAGCAAGCTTTTGCTTCAAAACAGACAAAAGAAATTGCTGATACTTAAACATATGAAACTGGCAATTTAAAGCCTTAATAGCAAGGGTAGCAGAAGTATATACCTTTTTACCCCACCTGTCTAAGGCACGAGAATCCTTCTCGGAGGGAATAGGATTTTTGGAAGAAGCCACCTTAGCAGCCTTAGAACCCTGAGAAATTGTTTCAGGATCCGCAGAAGGGTTCTTGAATAAGAATAAATGAGAATCAGGGACCCTGTAAAATCTATCAGGCTTAAAAGGAGCAGGAGGCATGGAATCAGGATTCAAATTAGCCTCAGAAAAGGCATCATCCACAATATCAAGAACAGGAGGAATAGCTAAAGGTCTGTGTTGAGGAAGAAGAAGGAATTCCCTAAGCCTCTTCTTGGAAGCAGAATAATCCTGACCTTCCCAATGAAAATGTTCCCTCATCTCATGTAAGGTTTCCCCAAAAGAGAAATCCTCAGGCGGAGAAGCAGAGGGCAGGGAATCCTCTGCATCCGAATCCTCATAAGGAGGAAAAGAATATTCCTGATCAGAGGAAGAAACAGAAGATACAGAAGCCTGGTCAGAGGAATCCAAAGGAACATCCTGTCGAGGCCTTTTCTCTGGAGGGGGATGAGAACCCCTAATCATTGTAAGCAAATCCTCAGCCATCCTTAGCAATTGCTTCTGTGTCTTGGGAGTAGCTTCAGAAGTAGCTGGAGCAGAAACTTTAGGTTTAACTGGAGTCTTGGACTTTGCCTTTGCCTTTGAAATGGTGATGTGAGTAGGCCTGAATACCCCCTCAGAAGCCGGTACCTGCACAGCGGTTCCGGACCCATCTAAGGGAGCGAAGTCCGAAGGTCCTGCAGCAGATAAAACAATAGGCCTTGATGGCTCCCCATGGGAGTCCGTATCGGCCATCGGTTCAGAAGTGGCGGACGACAGGGGCTGCAAAAGCGCCTCACTGACGACAGCCGAACCGGACGCTGACTCCAGCTGCGACGAATCCTGTTTGGACCTCGGAGGCCTGTCCTTGTCTTTGCGCTTCTTTTGAATTCCGGTAGAATCCGACGACATTCTATAATTGAAGTGTCTGCCAAAGTAATTTAAAGCCCAGTCGTACCGACGCTTAATGGTGCGAGAATTGAACCTGGCACAGAACCGACAACAAGAAACGTCGTGGTCAGGGCCTAAGCAAGGTAGACAGTAAGAGTGGAAATCTTTATGAGGTATCTGTTTCCCACACGCTATACAATTATTAACTTTTTCTGACATCGGAGGAACAAGAAAAAGATTCCCCAACGGGGTACTTAGCTTTGAAAAGAGAAGTAAGAACTTCGGACTGACAGCAATCAAATGCGTAGATCGAAAATCGCCAACCAACGACTTGCGAGCTGCTTTCCACCGCACGGCAAGAAAGACTAGTGAAGATGGCGTCGGCTGAGGGCTATGTACCAGAGCGTACTGACGTCAGGGTACTAGCTTGTGCAGCCGACGCCGGACCCAGACTTTGTGATTCTGGCCGACCTCGGGCTGCCTGCCGGCAGGAACACCCTACAGTTATGACTGCAACAGTGAAACACGAAGAACATCCTGGAATACATGCCTAATTCCGACTGGTCTGGAGGGGATGGGCTGGATGACTCAGTTTTCCAGCAACTTGGAAATTTCCACTGCTGCTTCCTCCCTTTGCAAGGGTGGAATGTCCAGGTTGTGTTTGGGTGGAAGTGGCGTTTGCATGAAGAGGATTGAATATCCTCTGGATATGATTTGTAACAACCAATGATTGTTTGTGATGGACTCCCAAGCTGTTGGGTGTAACGAGAGGCGTCTCCCGACTGCCTCCAGAGATGAGCAGCCAGGCAATCCTTCAAGGCTGCTGTGCAGACCTGTCCGGGAAAGAAACCCTGGACCCGTGGTTCCTCAGATCCCCTCTGGTGTGAGGCCGGTGTCTGTTAAATCCCCCTCTGCCTCTGGGGGAGGTAGAGTCCTAAGCATCTTGGGAATAACCCTGAGACGTCCGGAACCACATCTTGTGCACCCCTTGCTGATTCCGGGAAAAGGATCATTGAGGGGTTGAGAAGCGGATTCTGACAGCAGACAAGGTCTTCCTATCTTTCTTGCTCTGCACCAATGTGTCTCGTACTGTCTTCCCAAAAACAGTAGAATCATCAAAAGGTGTATTTGTAAAAGATGCCTTAAAGGGCTCCGAAAAAGTACAAAGCCAGAGTCAGGCATGATGTCTGACAGCAATGCCTGTACCGGCCCATCTAGCAGTGTCTTCAGTGGCATGTGATAGGAGCCACATAGAGGTGCTGGAAATGGAAGTGAAGGTGGCCATACGGGAGGAAAACATCTTCTCCTCTGCCGAAATGGATGCTGGGGCAGACAAAGTGACCTCCTTGACCAGGTCTCTCTGAAGTCTGATCACGTGCAATGTAGTTCAGCCCATGTAAACATGGCTGAAGCATAAACCCACTTCCCAAAATGGTCTATGGCCCAAGACTCTTGGTCCGGTGGATGCCCTGTCGAGCTCTCCTCAGCAAGCGCTTTCTTGGTAGTTGCTGCCACCACCATGGCATCAACCGGGGACCCTTTCAACCAATATAGTTTGTGCGATGGCACACTCAAAATCTTACCACAGCACTTGGGGATAGGCTCCACCGTGTCGGGTATCTTCCACTCCTGAGATGTAACCAAATCCACAAGTGGATCAACAGAAGGGGAACACCCAGGAGGTAGAGGGTCCTGTGCCAAATGCCTCCAGAAACACCGACTCATCAGGGTTGGGTTTTTAGGCAGACCACTCCCCACGCTGGCGCAGATTTTCATAACGTCTCCGAAGGAGACATCATCTGGGAGTAACGGAAGGGAACCCTCCCCTTCCTCCAAACTGGTGTCTTCTGTAAGGGATATCAGCAGGGAGTTCAAGTGCCTCCTTTTACAAGTATGTTTCCTAAGAAGCTCCTCAGGGGGTCTCTCGGAAGGACTCAGAAACTTCTGCTTGTTCCCGTGGGAAAACTCCCTGGGGCGGAGAAACAATAGGCTGTCCCTGAGGGGGCAAGTTGGCAGAATCCCTACCAGACAAAGATGGAGCCAGGACAGACTCCGAGGATGATACTGTCAAGGGTCTCGAGGGAGCCGAGAGAACCCTCTCCACCATGTCGAAAGCAGAAGGAGAACGAATCCCAGAAGCTGGGACCAAGACCAGGTGCATAACTCTCTGAGTCAACGGGGGCGCTGGACCCAAGCCTCCAGGTGCCAAGACTCCAAGTGGAAGGGCAGACTCCAAAAACCTCGGAGCCTACACCACCTCTTCGGATCTGGTGCCGAAGCTATGGCTCTGAGAGCTGGATGGCTCCGAGCTGGTCAGAGCCGACCCACTCAGGGCAATTGTCAGCATCAAGGTAATAAGTACCATCAGCGTTGACCCCATGATGCCAAGAGGCCTCAGACCCAAGGATTCCGAAGCCAGCGGTCAGATCTGAGAAGGAACAATTGGCAGAAAAGCGGACTGCATGCTCCCAGCCTCGGAGGGGGAGGAAGCAGGCAAGACTCCAAACTGAATCTGGGCCCGGATGAATTTCCGCATCATCCTGTCCATCACCTTGGCTTCAGAAAGGCTGCGGGTGGATCAGATGGAGGAAGCCACAGAAACTGGCCTGAAGAAGTGCCAGGAAGAGGCCAACAAAGGGGATTGGCTCGAGAAACCTCCAGCTCCGGGAAGAAACAGGAGCAATGGAGGGGAGTTTTTTTTTTTTTTTTTTTTTTTTTTTGTTTTTTAGGAATTAGAAGACCGACACCTGAGCGCAAGGGTAGAGATGAGAATAAGAGTAAAAGAGAGCTAATAGATTCAGGAGATTATAGAAAAAAGAGAGAATATATCACTAATTCACTCACCAGAAACCTGGAAGCAACAGACCATGATGCTAGCGAGACGGGTGGCAAACGAGATCTGAGGAGAGGAGGGAGACAGGGGCATTATGGGTAGGGGAGGAGCTTGGAGCTCAGATCCGATGCTGGAACATGCAGCAGAGTCATATCCATCCCAGATCTGTATTCCCACAGGTTGAAAAGCAAATGAAAACAACTTCAGATCAAATGATCTCCCTCTGGTAACCAAAAGTGACTAACTACCACCAAATCTGACTGTGACAAACCTTTGTCAGCCTGATGGAAAAATCCAGTTGGTGAGTCAAATATGACTGTGCACTCTGACAGTCCACTGCAGAACCCTCATGTGGTACCTTACCAAGAGGACCAACCCTATGGAAGCTACCATGTAGTCCCAAAGTTTCAAAACAGCACACACTGGTGGTTTCATATGAGCAAGAATGGATACTTCTTGGGGTCAAAGGGCAATTGCTCTTTAGCTTGGCAATTCAGGAGACTGTATCCAAGTGGTAATCTATGAATTCCAAAGTCTTGACAGGTTGCAGACTTAACTTTTAATACCCGAATGTTATCTCCAAATATACGCACAACTGGAGTAAAGTATCCCTGGCTGTGATTAGAGGTGCTCTCATGGGGGAAGTGAGGAGAAATTCATCCAGGTAAGGAGCTGCCTGAAATCCCTACAGCCAATGCCAGGCTGCAGCACTGCCATACACTTGGTGAACACCTTGGAGGGGGGGGGGTGCCAATGGCAGGCCTCTGAAATGTTAATGATTGGCCCCAATCAGAAATCTCCTGGAACATCTCTCTATCTTGATATGATGACAGGAGTCCTTAAGACCTATTGAGCACAGCTAATCATCCTTCCTTGGCAAAGGTATAATGGACTCCATTTTGACCATCTGGAATTTTGTTTGTTTTATGAAAGGATTCAATTTGCTCAATTCCAAACTTGGCCTGATGTCCTTGTTCTTTTTTTGCACCAAAAAGAACCTCGATTAGACTAGAGAGTGAACAACTGAGTCTCCAGCATCCTCTGGAGACTGCCGTAACTTAACATTCCTAGACACTTCAGCCACAAGATCGCACTGAAGCTTTGTCAGGTGGTAAAGGCAATTATATGTCTTTACAGTGAATGCCACTGAGGCATAAGAATGCTTCCCTAGCCAGTCCAAAGTCCAAGATTTTCTATTCAGGGGATGGACCATGGGATTCTCCCCTGAGCTCTCCTCCTTTGTGCCAGAAGCCACCACAATCACATCCATGGCCAGAACCTTACCCTAGTCCTCCTTGGATGGAGCAAGAATTTCTTCACTCTTCTTGGGAAGGGTTCCACAGTGTTGGCTTCCTCACACACCCTCCAAGACACCACATCTATAAGCACATCTGGGCAAATAACCACCCAGTGAGTGGATGGGTCCACAATGAAGAACTCTAAAAAAAAATACTCACTCCTCCTGAGAAGGGTCTTAGGTGGTCCAGCCTTTGTACTGCAGAAGAAGCTCCAAAAGATTTCCAAAGAAGGCATCATTGCATAGTGACTTAGGGGAGTCCAGGTTTTTCCTCTTGCAATGCCTTTTGCCCGACATGTCTCACTCTGGTGAATTCAGAAGAAAAGGGGAATAAGTAGGGACCCAAGCAAGGAGGGTGGATTAAAGGTCAAACAGCATGGTCCGTCCCAGAGCAGGCTGCTGACTGGTTACAGGTACAGATGTAAAGGGGGAGATGATACAGACTTGAGGAAGACTGACCTATCTACTTAGAGAAGAACATCATCTCCACAATATTAAAGGTGGAGATAGAAACCGGCAACCCAGAACCGACAGTCCCAGGATCCCAAAAAACCTGTAACATGGCAAAAAAAGGGGGAGCTACACCATGCCCCGGAGTGAATACTAGATGCAAGATGTCAAAAGTAGATGCCCTGAGTGGGAGGGATGACTCCAAAGACGGGACTGTTGAACCCAACCTGGAGACACTTGTCTCAATGCAACAGCTCTGAGGTCCACCTGGCTGCTGCATGGCCAGAGTCAAGGAAACCAAGGCGGGGGTGGAAGTCGAACATGGCCATGACCTAAGACCTGACCCCAAGGGTGGAAACACAGCTGGGCCTAAAAACCTTGGATCCAAAGGGGCCAAGAGAGGAAACCAAGGTGATGGACAGAGGGTCCAAAGAAGGATCTCAGACCTGAAGTACTAAAGCCCAATTGCATCTGAGATTGCCAGAATCAGCTACTCTAGACCTGAAGCTTTGAAACTGCCCGTCAACAATGATGACCGACTGGATGAAGCCACCAATGGGGTCTTGGAGGTTTGTTTGACTGTCAAAGAGCCTACCAGTTGGATCACAGCTGGAGAGAAAAAGATCCAGGATGGTGAAGGAGAAGACTCAGGCGACACCTCCAGCGGAGTGGAGGATGGGACAAGGAAGCTACCCAATCTAAAGGAGTCCCTTTCACGAAAAAAGGGACTTTGCACACCAAGAGCCAGAGAAGGAGCCTTACTTGAGGCCAGTACCAAGTGCAACTGGCTCCAAGGTATTGAAGCTGATGCTTGTGTGAAGGCCTCCAAGGAATCCAATGGACCAGAAGAGTGACCAGGAGCAGAAACAGAGGAGGACCTCTTATGATCCCCTTTTAAAGCCTTAGAGAAATGGTAGTGACCCTTGTCTAAATCATCCTTTGGAGCTGTGGGAGAGGCACCAGCTGGGAGGAGACCCTTCAAAACCAGCTTCACCTTACTCTCATTGATCGCTCTGGAACCAAACCCCTCGCACGTAGAAAAGGGTGAATCCAGGTGGGCAGCCTCTAAGCAGCAGATGCTCTTATTGTTGCACATCCTGCTAAGACAGCTTGTGCCCACAAGCAATGCGTTTTTTAAAACCCTTATACATAGTAAACTCTAAGAAAAAACACACGTGGACTACTCACTACAAAGAATACACTAAGAAGACTAAAATATTAAAATACTACTCTAAATAAAAGTACCCAAAAGACAGGGAGTAACACTCTGGGAAAAGCCTGCTAACTACACACAACATGCCCTGACAACCTAATATCTAGTACCTAAAGCCAAAAAAACTACACAATCTATTACCTAACCTACTACACTCTAAAGGGTAGGGAAGAGAAACGACAATGAAAAAACAAAACAGAAAAATGATACAGTCACAATCAAAGTCACCGATTACACTGCAAGCAGAAATGGCAACAAACTTGATCAAGATTTTGTGTAGGGGATGTGGAGCCTGGTGAGTTGAAATCTTGTGGATTTGGACAGAGCCAGGTCCAAGTCAGATGTGATAACATGCAGGCAGAAGCCAAATGAAGTAGACAACATATACGAATTATCTAATCCATATTTTCCGAATGTTTGTTCCATCAACACTGTACCTTTATCTAAACAGTCATACCATAATAGTACATTTTTATTTTTAAATAAAACCAAATTGTCAAGTTTCTGACTTTCTAAAAAGCCTGGTGTAAATACAATAGGAAATATAATTTTCCATTTTTTTCTATAAAGGAATACTAAACAAATATTCTAAAAGCATTCAATACAGTCATAAACGTTGACTCCAATTTTACCAATACATTTCTTTCCATACAAGTTTTTAATAGCCATATGTGTTATTTATAACATCATTTTTGTTTAAATCATTAAAACTACATGAATTTAGTGTTTGTTCATATAAACTTTTCTATTGAGTTGAATAATAAGGATTCAACCATAACATAACCATGTTCAAAACTGCCTCTTAAAAAATAAGACTCTAAATCTGGAAAACTTATTTCTCCCTCTTCTCATGACCTTATATGATTTTTATTTGCAATTCTTGGCTTTGTTAGTTGGCACAGGAATGAAATTAATACTTTTCCATTTTTTAATTATGTTTTATCTGGGCATAAAGTTACTGGTTGTAAGTATTTTAGGTAATGTGATCATTTTTATAACTATCAGTCCTTCAAATGTAAAGAAAAAATGTTTCATTGTTGTATTAGAGAGGTTATTTCATTATTTTAGTGAAATTAATATTAATAATTTGATTAGTATCTGAATTAATTGTTATTCCTAAATATTTATTATCTTTTTCTTTCCAATCAAATTTATATTTATTTTTTAAAACTATTCATGCGTTGATTAATTGAAATAATTTCAGATTTATTATGGTTAAAACCAATTGAATAAACTAATTTAAACTGATCAATTACTCTGTTAATTTCAACAACCGATTTAGTAATATCGCCGCCTGACAAAACTGTTGCCCACAAATAGCTGCATTTTAGATTGAAAATCTTTATTAACATCAAAACCTTCTATACTTTTACTTAATCTAATACTACTAGCAAATAGTTCAATTTCTACACCAAATAATAATGGTGATAATGTATATTCCTGCCTTGTCCCTTAAAAATAAATTCCTGATAACTAAATATACCAATTTTTACAAAAGCTTTACAACCTCTATACAAATTCCTTATTAAATCCACAAAACTTTCAGGAAACCTAAATGCTGCTAATGTTCGACATAAAAATTGACAATCAACTGAATCAAAGCTTCTTTGATATCTGAACTAATTAAGGCAAGCTTTTTCTTCCAATTGTTAACCAAGTTGATTATTGTAATTACTCTTAATATTATCATAAGATTATTTATTGTAAATTCAGTGTGATCTTTATTTATAACTATAGCAACTATTTTTCTTAGCTTGTTAGACAATACTGTTGCAAATATTTTATAATACACATTCAACAATAAAATTGGCTTATATGATGTAACATACTTCATCTTTTCCTTGTTTAATAATTGGAGAAATTAAAGCACATTTCCATGAGGGAGGAATCACATTATGAATTTGTATTAATGCAAATGCTTCGCCCAATCCTGCAATTATTTTATTAGGTAAAAAGTAATGTCTTTCGGCTTTTCCCGGTTAGGGGTTGCCACAGCGGAACTCCGGTCTGCTAATGATTGGCAGTGGATTTTCTACGGTGCCGAGTTGCCAGCAAACACCCATTCACGCACGCACCTACCTGCATGTCTTTAAACGTCACTCGTCCTCTGGGAGGACGTGCAGACTCCACACAGAAGGTGACAATTTATAAATGTCTGCAGTGAAACCATCTAACCCTGGAGTGTTCCTTTTCTTACTTTTCGACTTGTGTCTTTAATTTCATTTACAGAAATTGTTTTCAATATTTTCTGTATCTAATCTTCATTCAGCTGCATGGTAACATTCTTCTTTAAATATTATTTAATACATTTCGATTTATATACATATAATTAAATTTTTCACTAAAATCTTTAAAAATAGAAAGCATTTCTCCAATAAATTATGTACTTTTCTTGTTAAATGGATTTATTACATTATTTATTTGAGCTATTCTCAAACTTACTTCTATTAGCTAAGCCATGTAGTTTTAGGCGATATTGCATAACAATGTACTTAAACCTTTTCTAAAACTATTTCAACCTTATGGTACAAGATTGTTTTTATATTGTGCAGTTAATAACGTTAATGGTTCTTTATTATCATTTTTTTATTTTGCCGTTCAAATTTAGCTTTATGTAATCTTTCTTAGATAGCTAATGCTTTATCACATTCTTTAATTTTATTGCAAGATCATTTCCCCTTTTCCGTCTCAGACTCTCTTCTGTGATGTGGGGTATTATGTGACTTTTGCATGAATGAGATTCTGTGTATGGGTGACTGTGTATCTGCACCTGTCTTTTTCTGTGTATATATAAGCATGTGTGTGCCTGCGTAAAAATGATTAAATACATACATACTGGATGTGAAATACTTTCCCCAACAACAAGTGAATGCCCTACAGCAACTTTAAACATTAGGCATAGGAACTACTTTATATAATAAAATATAAAAAATGTATATACTAATAATAAAACAAATGCATGTTAAAGACCATTATCTAAGCACAATAAAGCCCTCCAGGGTGGGCATTATAGTGGGAATAACACCCACCCTGCTAGATATTACCGATTTCTTATTTTTTCTATACTGCTTGAAAGCTGTTAATAAAATTGAAAAGGGACAGAGAAAAGGTGAGCTATATAAAGTTAATGAACAATGAGGAAGGAATTTGGCTAAAGATGTTTTCAGACAACGAAAATATATCACAATGCAAGGTATGCTCCCTGCAAGACAAAGACCTTACACAAGAGCAAATTATTAAGTACCAAATCAAAAGCTTTGCCTGTGTCTGTAAGGACAGCTGCTGTAAGCTCCCATCCTACTGTGCTTGGCATTAAACTTGTGTTGCCTTAGAAGCAAAGTAACCCACAAATAACTGCAAAGTCAAGGAGGACACACAGTTTGAAATACTGCAGAAAAATAAGTTGTTGTGTCTTTTGGCTTTTCCCGGTTAGGGGTCACCACAGCGGAACTCCGGTCAGCTAATGATTGGCAGTAGATTTTTACGTGCCGAGTTGCCGGCCCTGACGCACAACCTTCAACGAAGGTACGCCCATTCACGCATGTCTCCACACAGAAGACACTCTAGCTGAGAATCGAACAAGACAACGTCTTACTGTGAGGCGACAACGCTACCGCAGCACCACCACCGCATACTGCAGAGAAATAAGTAATTGTTATATACTACCATTTAATTTTTTTATAAATACAAAATAAGAATCTAGTACACTATCACCACTGTTTGCCTAAGAAATGCAGGCCAGATATATTTCAGAATTATCTGAGATGTCCCTGTACCATCTTTATACTGGAAGTAGTACAATGCAGTTTTTGTTATACAGCACTCATCAGACATATGTTTTAGGAATGGAAGTCTGGGAAGCTGATAGACAACTGTAGTACACAAGGAAAGTGGTACACATGACAGGTTCATGGTCCCCCCTTTTATCACAATGCAGGTTACAAAAGCAACAGAAAGTTAAGGGATTGTTATGGAGTGCTGGCAAGCACAAATGAACTAAAAGGAACAGAGAATGCCAGTGAAGGTTATATAAAGCTGTCATACTATAAGGCTGTTCTACTTTTCTCAGCAGCTTATCAAGTCAAGGAAGCAGACAGGTCTTCAGCCATCTGCTGTAGATGTGATTCCCGTGCCGAAGTGAAAACACAGCAGTAAGTGTTTTCTAGACCAGGATCCTACCCTTAATAAAAAATGTGACGATCTAAGGTATTGCCAGCTATGCTAGGAGAAGTAGGGCAGTGTATCTGCAACATATTCAAATATAGCTAGGTAGAGTTTTGCAAAGAATATACATCATTTGTATATCTTACTGATTTGCACAGACACTTGGAGTTGAAAAATGTATTTGTAAAGTAGCTTGTGTTAAAAATGTATTAATGGTGTGTTCTGCTGGACAGGAAAGAAATATACATCAGATTGTACTGTTGTAAGTGTGGAAATGAATACATTGTAACAGAGGGTACTGGAAGACAAGAGGTTAAAGCTCAGCTCCAGCTAACTTTGAAATATAGTGTGAAATTACATTACTTAATTCAGGCCATAAAGATTGTATCTTACAGTTCTGATTGCACCTAGCAATGAAATGTCTGTGCTGGAGAACAGTTTATTACCTCATGTAGGAAGAGTGGAAGTGTTTTACTGTTTTATGACTTCCAGAAATTGCAACCGATCTTAGCAAAGCCCTATGCATATGTGTATTAATGACACATATGTGCGAGATTTTGGGTCAGTTGCTAGGAAATGAGGTAGTATGGGAACTAGAAGTCAGATGACCAGATGTGTGTGATGTCATTGTGTAATCCATCACAAAAATGATGTTTCAATACTAGAAGAGACTGAAGTCTCAGGGCAGTCTGTTTATGGAACCTGACAAAGAAGGACCCATCACCTACTTCATTTTGCCTTACTTTAGTAAGTGTCCAGGGAACAGTAATTCTTAAATCAGTCAGGAAAATATAGTGAGAGTACTTAAGTACTGTTTTTCTGTACCTGTGTGAATCTATTCATCTGTGTTATTTTTAATATTTCCTGTGATGAAAATCTGGTGTTTATTGTAAATAGATATTTAGTATTTCCATTTTTTTATTAATTATTATTAAATATATTTAAACTTTTCACTGTGGCTGGGCCTTTAGATAATATTTTATCCTTTAAGAATACTTACATCTATATGGTGACCCTGTGGCCACTTCTGAAAACCTTATCGCATTGGTCAATTATCATCATTTGTATTAATAGTAACTTCACTCAGTATAATTGGGTACCTTTGGAAGAGCCTTAGAGTAGCTGGCTTTGGAGTGTCTGGTGGCAGTGTAACTACTTTATAGTCTGGGCAGAAGGGGCCATAGCTAGTAAATCTGTGCCAGCCTTGCCCAGCTGTTTTGTGTGTGTGTGTGTGTGTGTGTGTGTGTGTGTGTGTGTGTGTGTGTGTGTGTGTGAGAGTGTGTGTGTGTGTGTCTGTAAATTGCATCACCAAGAGTATGTGTGCCAGCTGCTCTGAGCAGGGACACACAGCACTGGTTTCAGAGAGGCTACTGGAGAACTTGGCTTGGACACTCGGCTGACGACTCAGCTCTACAGCTGTGCCAGTGGGAAGTTCCATTGGGGCCCTAGTTAGAGAAAGAGAGATCCAGACCCCGGACGGAGGGTGTTGCCAGTGTGCTTTTAAGGAAAATTGTGCTTGATGCAGAGAGCTGCATCTGGAAATACATGGTATATCCATTTTTGTTCAAAGTCAACGTCCCTTTCCAGTGTCAGTGGTGAGGATTCAGGCTCCTTGATTACTGGCTCAGAGAGGAGATGTCACAAAAAACAAAAGGTATGTAATGAGATGCAGTAATAAAGTACAGAATGACAATGCATTGAAGGACATAGACATCTAGCTTGATTAGAGACAAATGAATAAAACATTCTGCACACTTCAATATCTTGTAACCTTAGTTAGTGGGACGATGCAGTGGCGGCTGGTGACTTCAAATCAAAGGGGGGCTGCAGGAGACAGTTGAATGGGTGGGGTCAATCAGAAGGGGTGCGGCCAACTAGACAGAGGAGGAGTTATGCTCAAAACTAACTTTAATTAAATACGCTGCCCTGGGTGCCAAACCGTCATTATGAAAGTCCAATCAAGACAAAATGAAGTGTAGAAGAAAAAAATATTTCAATGCACTGGCTGCATGACAACTTACTTACTATCTAGATGGAAACAAAAAGGCTGTGAGGCATGAAAAAATAAACTACTTTTTAAATACATACTGGAATGCCAGTCAAAATCAAGTATAAGAAAAACAAGCAGCACTCAACTCAAACCACTTCTCCTTGCACTACAGGTCTAATTATAATTTATATTCAGCTTTATTAAAGTACCAAGTAACATGCTGAAAGTAGCAATCTCTGTGATACCCCCCCCCCCACTTGTAAAAATGTTTCTTATCCAAAAAAGACCTGTTGCCTGACAACTATCTACTTGTTTCATGGAGAAAACATGATCAAAGTAAAAAATGAAAAGCATACAAGAAATAAGCTCAAGAAAATTGCTTAAAGGATTACTGTACAGGTTATGGACCACACATGATAGATTGGCATTCTGTTTAGTTTACGGGTAAAGCCGGCAGAGATTACTGGAAGTCTCCAACAAGTGTAATAAGCTTCTTAAAATAGTGTAATTTTGCCCTTTATTACAAAAACTGTCATATGCATATCAATACCCAGGGCTTATACATTACCGAGTTATGTAAGTATTCTCTGCATGGCAACAACAGAAAGGCTTTCAATGTTAGCAATTCTTTAACAGTATGCTTATTAAAGTTACTTGCATCTTATGATCTCAGACAAGCTTACCTGATGGTCATTAAAGCATTGCTACTTAAAAACAGAGCAACATGCACTTTGAGTAATAATAAGCATAAATCAACAGTACAAAAATATGGCAAAAACCAGACCATTCTGCAAAATCAAGGACAGATGAAAAGTCACTGTAGTACTTGTGTCTACCTTGGATGGGGGGATACTCTGTACATTTACACTGCATAACTGCTCCTTGCCTTGCTTGGACACATCCAGAGTCACTACATGGGGGAGTGGGGTGCAACAAGTATGTCACAATTTGAAATGTCTCTGGCTGACTATGATGGCCCTGACACATCTGTCATACCCCTCAACCTCAGAGCAAGAAATCCGGACAAAGCCATACATAGAAGTGGGACAAAGGCCCAAAAATAAGGACAATTTTTAAATATTGCTCTTATAAACTTAAAAGACAATAGAATAGTAGGTCTTGCATTAGTATGAATTTTCTGAAGGGTATGAAATCTGAAACTCAAATGTCTGTCATTATTTTCTAACTTCAGTCTTCAATGATTTGCCACTAATTTGCCAAAAAAAACACAATTTTATGAAAAATGGACCAAAAATGTGATGCAAAAATATAAAATAGCCAAACAATACAGCTGGGAACCTGTCAAAGAAGGGACATTTATTTAATATTAGTATTGCTAACTTGAGCAGCTGACAAAATAAAAGAATCTACAAGCATTTCTGAAATAAAAGTAATCTATAACTCTGATTATTACACTTATTTCTTAATTGTAAACCCTCCACGTTTTCTTCCAAAATTGCTATTTTGCGGAGGGATTATTAGGGGAAGAGCAACATTTTGAGCCAAAATTGGGGACAGTTGAGAGGTTTGGCTACGCCTAATTCTATAAAGCAATTTATTTGCATGTACCTCTCAACCTGTTAATGCAATAAATCTGGACAAGGCCAAATATATTGGGGGAACATATAAACAGTACTAAAATTGCTCTTGTATAAACTGAGACAGTTGACAGAATAACAGATCTTACTTTAGCATGCATTTTTCTGAAAGTTATGAAGTCTGAAACTCACTGTCTGTCATTATTTACTGACTTAATTCCTAAATGATTTGCCAGAAAACTACAAATTTTATGAGGAACAAAGCAAAAATAAGAAGCAAAAATCTATTCATTCTGTGAAAAGTTGGACAGTTGGGAGGTATAGTTCAGCCGGGGCTGTCTGAGTTTGCCACACATCCCCCTCACAAAACATGGTCGAATGGAGCCTACCCCCTGCAGCCATTCCAATGAACCATTACTTGGCTATTTCACCCCATTTACCATAAACACTAATGTGCATACTGCTTTACTTCTATGATGATTTGGACTTAATTTGAAAGTTTTATTTTGCATTTTACAGCACAAACACTAAGACATCTGCTAAACAAAGCAATGCAATCTCACAATGAAAGCAGACTTAGCATTAAAACTTCTCTGCCCTTGAAACTCACATTCATTGAAACAGCATTGAAACCCACATTCAAAGAAAATACATTTTGCCAGTGGCAGACAAAGATTAACTTTGGGCTGTTTTCAAATCATAGGCCCCTTGCACATGATACATACATGTGCTCTTTGATACACCTTCCTGATTGTACTAAATTATATTCCTTGTACAATACAGTACAGTTGTTAGAGGGCGTTTTAAATTTATTGTTTTGAACATTTTTTCAGTAAACAATGAAACAAAACGCATGCACCAATAAAGACAAAACTGCCCAGTTCAGAATATTTCCATCATAAAAGTCTACTCAAACTTCTACAGTCCACCATTATCAGCAAATATGCACAATCTCTGAAGAAGTAAAAGTCATCTAAATAATTCCACATTAAAGAAATCTGTAACTAATGAAGAGGTTGCTGCTAGCAAACAACTTTATATTTCATTGTTTCATTTACAAAAAGAGTGCCTGTTGCCTTTGAGGAATAAATTGCCTATGTTCCATTAAAAAATGATAAGCTAGTAATATTGCAATAGGGAATGGATGGCAAACTGATAACAGGTTCATAGTTACTAGGTATCTTCGCCAAAAAGGACTGCAGCATCCACCCCCTTTACAACACAGTACAGTATCAGCAATGCATCTTCCTACTGTGGGAGTAGAACCCACAGCCTTCTGCATCATAACCAAGTACACTACCTGTTGTGCTATCAACAATGCAAGCAGACTCAGCATAAGCAGCACTAAACTTTTGTTACCCTGCAGCTCTCAGCTTCTTGTAAAATCTACTTGACACTCAACTGTATCTCTGAACTTTGCAGCACAAGAAATCTGGAAAAAAAACAACATTTATTGGGGGGGGGGGACAAAAGCCCAAAAACCAGGGACACATTTTAAACATTGCATGTATAATGTAGAAAATTTGCTAGAATAAAATGCTGTGCTACCACCATACATTTCATTGCCAAGTATTGAACCCAGGACCCTGTGCAAAACAGTCATCTGTTTTATGAAAGAAAGGAAGACTGAAACTTAAATGGCTACCATTTAGTGAATTCAGTTTTCACTATAGCGGTCAACCTCTTGGTACAAAACACCTGAACAAAGCCAATAATGGGGGAATACAGCCCCCAAACATATTCAGTGAATTCAGTTCTCACCATAGCGCTCAACCTTAGCACAAAAAACCTGGACAAAGCCAATAATGGGGGAATACAGTCCCAAACATAGAGACACATTTCAAATATCCATCTTATAAACTTCTAAACTTATAAAACTGCTAGAATAAAAGGTTTTGTGTGACCATGTACTTTCTGAAGAATATAAAGTCTGAAATTCAAATGCTTGTCATTTTTATTTAACATTTGTTAACCAGGAAAGTCTGACTTGGAACAAAAGCCAATTTTCAGCAGAGGCCCAGGGAGAAACACTCCAGACACATGTCTTTGTAAGAATATATATATATATATATATATATATATATATATATATATATATATCCCCTGGGATACCACTTGAGGCCCAGGGAGAAACACTCCAGACACATGTCTTTGTAAGAATATATATATATATATATATATATATATATATATATATATATATATATATCCCCTGGGATACCACTTGTCCTAAGTAATTAACTGCCAATTTTGAGCATGAAGTGCTAGTTTTCCCCCCAAGGGGGCTGCCAAAAGATAGGTGCTTGGTGATGGTAGAGGAAAGTCATTGAGACTGCTTACTATAGGGTTGTGTTTTGTTTCCTCCAGATTTGGAGGTGGAGCACCCCATTGCTTTGACCTGTAAGAACCCTGTGATTGGTATCGGGAGCCTTTTGAGCGCCTGGATTTGCCCTGAGTGGCTCTGTTGGACACAGGAAAGGACCAATTTTTAGTAGGCCAGTGCCTACTAAACTTGGGTGGCTGCACTTGCAAGAAACTTTTTACAGTCTGCATAGATTTAGCTTTGTCTTCCATTTTCTATAAAACCTCTTCTGCCTTATTGCCAAACAGAGTATCATGCTGCAAAGGGGCATCCAACAATTTAGCTTTAACATGATCAGGCAGATTTTGCTCCTTGAGCCAGGCATGCCTTCTAATCACAGATCCAGTAATGGTGGCCCTACAAGAGGCCTCCAAGGAATCAAAACCACATTGCAAAGTTAATTCCTGTAACTCTATTTTCCACACAATTAGAAATCAACATAATTTTCTGTTTCAGCAAGCCCATAACATGCTGTTGATATTTAAGCATATGAAACTGGCAGTTTAAAGCCCTGATTACCAAGGTTGCAGAAGTATAAACCTTCTTACCCCATCTATCCAGCGCCCTGGAATCTCTATCAGAAGGGGTAGGATTTTTGGCTGTAGAGGCATTTACACCTTTGGAACCCTGAGAAATAGTTTCAGGGTCAGCAGCAGGAGTTTTGAAAAGAAATTTGTTGGAATCAGAAACCCTGTAATATCTGTCTGGCTTACTAGGAGCCGGAGGCAGGGAATCAGGAGCCATGCTTGATTCCGAGAACACATCATCAAAAATGTCTAGTACAGGAGGTATTGCCAAAGGCCCATGCTGAGGAAGGAGGAGGAAATCCCTAAGCCTCTTTTTTGATTCAGAGAAATCCTGGCTCTCCCAGTGAAAATGTTCCCTTAAAGTATGCAAGGTCTCTCCAAAAGAGTAATCCTCA